>NW_024582063.1:9508303-9551599 GCF_017639235.1 Corvus kubaryi | reverse complement strand
CGCGGCGCGGCGAGCTGCGGGCCCCGGGAGCGCTCGGCCCGTCAGCGGCGGACGGCGCCTTCCGCCGGCCTCATGCCCCGCTCAGGGGCGGCTGCCGCCGCGCTCGACTCCTCGCCGGCGCGCCTCGGGGGATGAGAAAGCCGGAGTGCTTAAAGACCGCTCACAAACTCCCGGCAGCCGCTCTCCCGAGTGGCGGGAGGCACCTCCATATCCCGCCCCGGGTCGGTCGCCGCGAAGCTCCGGAGCCTTCGCTCGCCGCTCTCATCCCGGGTGGCGCTTCACGCTTCCCTACGATGATTTCCGTTAGAAGGCTACTCAGTATTATGTGGTCAAACTGATTAACAGCTCCGTGGGAGCAGCGAGACAAACTGTTCAAATATAACCTTTGACAGGTCTTGAACTCTTTGAGACATTTAATTGACATCAAGTTTTCATTCAGAGATTAATCGACTTCGTTCTTCCCTGCTACCAATCTATCAGTAAATGGAAAATACTCAGATCTTTTAAAAGGCAGCTTTTTTCTTGCTGGTATTGGCATTTACTTGCTGTAATGCTTCATTAAATGCAGCAACTTCAGGCTCTGCAGCTCAAGGCATATTGGAGACATGAATATGTTTCTGCATGTTCATGTGCTTGAGGAAAAGCTATTTCTCACAGCACGAGCAAATAAAGTACGGTAAACACGATGGCCTGTGTCACCTGGGCATTTTAATCATTACCACTGCTCCCACAGAATTCTGGCACTTCCCAGCTTGCTCTCTCCTGGGCAAGGCTTGGGCCGGGACCACAGCACAGCCAGGAACCACAGCCAGCTCCAGCACAGCCACACACATGGATTCAGCCACACAGTTGTGACCAAATGCTGACTGCAACACACACACTGCCCAGAAAGTCAGATCTCCCTGCCACCAGCCTCCCACAGCATTTTTAAGTGAAGACTGTGAGAGTCGAGGGGTGAAGACAATTTCATTGCAGCAGGAGCTACAGACCAAGTCCCTGAGCACCCTGGTGCCAGGAGTCTCTCATACAACTGGGCACCTGGGGAACTCCGAAAGCCCCCATGGCCCAGCCCAGCTGCCAGGCAGGAATTAGTCTCTTTTAAACTGGTGATTCTCTATATGCTGAGCATTCCTGCATTTGCTACCAAAGAGAGGCTGGTTAGGAGAAAAAAAATCAAGTGCCTGAAGCTGCAAAAAGGCCACTCTCCCTGAAATTCTGGGGTTTAAAAGATCCCATAGAAGTATTTATTTGCATCTTTACACATCTAAGTATCCCTAACAACTATCCATACAAAGATCCCAGGTTATTTAGTTCCTGCTAGCTTCAGCAGCACAGGCCAAACCCGAAGAGATTCTAAACTCTCTGGCAAAATCGTAAACATAACCTTTGACACTGAATTTACACAACTGCTAACAATCAAGAGTGAGGTTTGGAAAACTGGGATACAGAATACTGTTTCATTATCCCTCAAAGCCACTGTGCCAGAGGAATAAGTGCACGCTCTATCTTAGCTTTTGCTGGGCTCTGCAGGAATATCTGTGACTTAGGAGACACCTGGCAGCTGACGTACATTACAGAAATTTTGAGGCCTTTAAAGGGAAAAGGTTTTAAACTGAATCAGCAAGTACACAGAAGTGGGAACAAGGTGACACAAGAGTAAGAAACTAAAGACTTTTTTCTGGAACTCCATGGAGTGGGGGGGTGGCTGCAGTTTGCATTGCATTGTGTGGTCCCGTCTCTGATTAACTAATTTTTCAGTGTCATGCTTAATCCTACAAGTTTTATGTCAAAGGTACTATTTTATCTACATTGGGTTTACATCTACCCTGTAACAGTGCAAATTACTAAAATGCTGTAGCAAATTGTGGTGGGTTGATCTTGGCTGGATGGCAGGTGCCCACCAAGCCGCTCTATCACTCCCCTCCTCAGCAAAATAAGATGGAAAAAAACCCTTGTATGTCAAGAAAAAGCAGTTTACTAAGGCAAAAGAAAAAAACTGCATGCATACAAGAAAATTCAAAAACCAGATTTTATTATTTACTTCCCATCAGCAAGTGATGGCTTGCCACCTCCCAAGAAGCAGGGATTCAGCACACACAGTGGTTACTCTGGAGGGTAAACACTGTAAATAACAGATGTCCCCTGTCCCTCCTCCTTTTCCTTAGCTTTTGCATCTGAGCAGAACCCCATGGTATGGAATATCCCTTTGCTCACTGGGGCAGCTATCCTGGTTATGTCCCCTCCCAAAATTTTGCCCACCTGGTGAGGGGAAGAGGATGGAGTGACAGTGCTAATGCTGTGCCAGCACTGCTCAGCAGCAGCCAAAACACTGGTGTCTTATGGGCACCTTTAGAGCTGCCAATGCACAGCACAGCCCTGGGGGCTGCTGGGGGGAAAATGAACTCCATCTCTGCCAGACCCAGTAACAAGTGGAAGATTTCTCTTGTATATTCTACCTCCTTTAGACTTTCTCCCCCCTGCAAAATATGATTCCTGCTGGCCGTATGAATTTTTCACCACTACAGCAGAGGGATACTGTGATAATGTTTTACTGTGATTATTTTGAATTCTATACTAATTTTCACCATCGCTGGTAAATTTTGCTAAAGATACAGAGCTGGAGGCAAAGCCCCACTTGAAGCAGGACATGTATGCTGTCTTACTTCATTATTAGTGGGTTACCTCTCTCCAGCTATCATTTTTTTTGAAAGTTGAAAACTGGAATTGCTTTATTTGCATGTTTGCTAAAGCCTACTGGACAGAACTAAGTACCTACCACTTCCATTTAAGGCTAAGATAAAAGGTGATAGCTTGCTATAGAGGACATTCAGCTGTCTTGCATTATGCTGCTCTTTCAGCCTGTTGTTCCTTCCTGAACAAGGCACTTAGGTCAGGACATGTATCAATCACCCCAGTAAGTGACCATCCCTTGATTACCCAGCCTTAAGCACCTGTTCCATGGTCACACTGAGCAGCTGCTGCTGCAAAAGGGACAGACTTGCCTTGATCTAAGCTGTGCATATTTGTCACCCCACTGAATTGAAAACCAGCCTGAAAAGGGCAGCTAAGACACCTCCCTTTTTGGCAGCAGCCTGTATTTACATCAACCCATTTACTAACATGGCTGTCAACTTCCAGTGTTGATACATGCAAACACCTTGAAAACACCAGGTCCAGGAATTAATTATGGGAAGGTCATTTAACCCCACAGCATCTATGAAATAAAAACACCGGACCTGGACAGAGCTCACTTCTTTCACTTTGTCACATGGTTCACTCTTGAGAGATACTAAGGTAACTCACTTTAAAAAACTTTCCCTTAGTCAGCCATAGAGTCTCTTGGCAATCTGTTACAACGTCTAACAAATCTTGTGAGAAAGCTTTTCCTAAAATGTTACTAAGTCATCTGGTCTTTGAAGCCAGTAAAACCTCTTCCTTCTGCAGTCACAAAAATCACCAACCCTTTTGCAAGTTTTCAAATGCATGAAAAGTTTCTGTAATGCTCCTCTGTCAGCTCTTGCTGGAAAAAGCCAGTTCTCCCAAAGTTGCACAAGGCTTCTGCTGTTAGACTCTGCCAGTACCCAGGACTTGTCATTTCACTGTCACAGCATCAAATGGGTAAAGAATTGTGGTAGTCAGGGACATCTCATAGGCTCAGAATTTAGCTAATTTATATTGAAAAGTGGTTTTATTTGAGGTCTTTTTGATTTCTTCACTGTTTTGCACACTTCCTTTTCCTCTTTGTAAAAAATTACCTGTCAAAACCAAGAATCATAACACAGTTATAACAAACTACCACCAACTCTGAAAATAAAAAGAGCATTCGATCTTTAAATTGAGATCAATTTGTATATTACCATATAGCTTTGATAAACTGTCAAAATAAAATACATTAATTGATAGAATAATAAATTACAGAAGGTAGTACACAAGTTATGCTGCCATACAGACACTAAACAAAGAAAAGAAATTCGGATTTCCAGCTAAGATGGAGAAACAATTATAACTTTATTAATTTATTTTTACATTCAAATCAATAAAGCAGTCATTATTGTACAAATTCTTACCCCCAAAGGAAGGCAGGCTAAGGCCTCCCATCAAGTAATAACATCGAGGAATACTTAGTTGCTTGTGATCAACCTTCTTCGGTACTTTGTGGGAAGAGCAATGAGAAACGAAAGTTAGTTCTAAAAAGTAACCCAGGTCTGTAGTTTAAAAAGCACATGTGTCCATCAAAAGGAAAGAATTTGAGAAGATACCTGTGCATCTTATTGAAACCGTTCAATTTATTTCTACGCTGTCTTGAGACACTTGTAAAGTTCAGCCTGAGGTTCCTGAAGGTCCAATTATTTCTGGGGTCTGAAATAAAAGAAACTCAAAGAAATATCCACTTGCACCTAGGGATTGAGGTATGTTAGTATTCCCAAACAGCCATAACAAATTTGTCAAAAAATAAATATGGACACTTTTCTAGTTTTGGAATTACTGAATTTCCTCCAGACTTTTCAGGGGTAACAAATATGGAAAAATAACTAAAAAAATCCAATGTTCTGAAAAGAAGAAAAAAAAATCTCAAAATAAAACTGATGAGGGAGTACACAGCCAGTTTTTATTTATACATCTAACATTTGGAGTGTGGGCTAACAGGGAGGAACTGTTCCTTCTTAAAGAACACCTCAAAAGGGCATAGAACAATTTTCCCCATTTGGACAGCATGTCCATCTCCATTTATTTCAACAGGAGGAAGCATCCTGGATTTCCAGATTTAAGGAGGAAAAAACCCAAAACCCCCAGAACCCAAAACAAAAAAGGTCCTCACACATCCTGATTGAGACAACAGTTACTATCACCCTTCCCCTCACTGCAGCTGGGTCTACTCAATCCTCTTGGCACAACCCTGTCCTGACATGTCCACAATCTCTCCCAGTCCCAGCGCAGAGGTGGTGACCCGCTGGCATTGTTACTCAGAGAAGGGAGAGAAAAATAACCATAATTTCCTTGGTTCCAGGTCTGGTGGGATTTTTTATTCACACTTTCATTGTGCACTTCACTGGCCTCATTTTTCCTGTGTCTGGGTCAATATAAAACAAGGCAAAATTAAGCAGTTTGGCTGCAGTTTGCTTGAATTCTAACAAAGTGCAGGGTCCTGCTAAGTAATTGTAACAAATAATTTTATTTGCATGCCCTGTCCACAATAAGCCTAGGAACCCATAGATCTTTCTGGATGATTGTTTTTTGTTAAGTAGCAAGTAGCTCTGCAGGCTGAATTACTGTGCTGTTACTAATTGCATCTTTATCTCCCAACTCTTGTCTAGTAGTCTCTAATATAACAGTATTTTTAAAAGCGACTTTTAATTCTACGCTTTCATTATATGCTGTCCAAAGAATAAAACTGGAAATTAGCTAGTTTAGACCCAGATTCAGACAAATAACTCCTAGTTAGGAATATGTTTATGCTAGCTATAAGGTCCTCTTTTTCGTTTTTTCTTTGTATTCTACTATACAGCAGTTTCCAAGAATTTAACAATACAAAGAATTCCCAAATAATTCTGAGTCAGAGTCCCCACCTTATAACATAACCTAAACTCTTAGGTAAATTTAAAAAGCCCAACAATCTTAAAAGCATCATTGTTTGTTTTCTGGACAGAAGCATCCTACCTATGAGGCTGACAGTGGTAAAGCACTGCGAGTGCCTCTTTCCAAGCAGTCTCTCCAAGAAACACACCTTAAAGAGTACCCAGCATAAAACTATCCTCAACACAGTGAATAAGTTTCTTGCACAGAGCTTGTATTTTATAGGTTTTGCCTTATATGTGCTCAGAATTCCTGTTTTGAAGTCACATAGTCTATAAAGTTTCTTACCTTAAAACTTCACCATACCAGTTCCTTGTACTTTTTTCAGTTACAGAAGGTTTATCAACAGCGAGAAATCAACCTCTCCTCCAAAAAGAAAAAAAAAGCCCTGGAAACAGAAGAAAGAAAGCAAACTAAACTCTTCTCACTTTATTTCATCGTTTTCCTGAGCATAGCATTTCATCACATATTTCCCACTTACTTATGTCAATAGGCTGCATTACTTGCAGTATTTGCTTTCTGTGTAGACAAAACTTTGTTGCATTCTTTGACAGTGGGAGGGATAAGCAGAAATAGCCAAACAACTCAGGAGCATAAATCTGGGAAGGAGGGAGGGAAGGAAGGAAGGAGGGAAGGAGGTTGATTGGTTGGTTGGTTGTTTTTTTAACACAGCTTATTACTGCCATTTTTTTCATCTAAAATTTAAATAAAGTGATAACAAACTTTCTCATTCTAACTTCTAGTGTGTCTTATTGTTATCCCCAGCAATTGCACTGAGAAAAAATTATTAATTTTCTAAATTTGATCATATCTTAAAAGAAGTTTTTTCCATAGTCTTTATCAGCACTGAACTCATATTCATAACTAGTAACACAGGAACTATTGATTTTCATAAACACTTGCATACTTGCTGGGGGGGAGGTTTGCCTTTTCTAATTTTGGTTATTTTTTTACAATACAAGTAGAAGAGGATTCTTTTTTTTTGCTTCCATCTATTACTGTGAAGCAAAGACTGCTACCAGTTAATGAATAGAAAAACTTCTATGTAAAGTCACACAGTACAGAAAAGTATCAGGACATTCTTTTAGAATATGCAGACCTATCTGCAGCTACCTAACCAAAATACAGCACGTAGCACATGGGAAGGCGAAGTTAGGGAATGAGTGGATGGGCTGGGAACACGCTTGTTAGAAGTGGATATTTACACATGAAACATCAGCAGAACATCATCTATCCAAAATGCCCTTGCCAGTTCTGCAGTATCCATTGGGAGAGATCTCTGGCAGTGGGCTCAGAGTGTAACTCTGAAACCTGGGTCATCTCTTTGGTTTTTCAGAATGATATGTGTCTGAAATGGAGACAATGGTCCACAAATGGACCTCATAGCAGGTTCCCAGACTATAACGTATTTCAAATTTTAATTTGTTTAATTTAACTGAGGATAAAAGCCACCTTCACTAAAACGGATGTAATTTAGATGGAAGACAGTGAACTATATAAGAGCAAGTAAAAACATGATCTCCAGCGTAAGAGAATTTAAAGCACTGGCTGAGAGTGAAGTTGAGTGGGTATTTTTCTAAAAACTGTGTGGAAACTAACAATAACAAGGTCGTAGTGGTATCCAACATTTTCACTCTAAAGTTGTGTAGGCATGACCTTTTGTTTTTCCTCTCAGTTTAACAAAAACTCCAGCAGAAATTTTGTGTCCTTCTTTCCAAGGACAATTTTGCTACTGTAGACTGAGCCTGTATGTACTGATCCATACCTTCAAATGCAAAATTGCAGATTTCATTTTATATTTATGTAGTTATATCTGCCTCAGACAGGAGAAGAAAGGACATAATTCCTTGAAACATCACATAATACAACCTGAAGAGCCAGATACAGCTATATTGATTTATTTGTTGTTGAGCTGCTGGGTTTTTTTAACAAGATACACTTTAGAGAACCATTGTACTCCTAGAAAATTCCAGTGAAATGGTGTTATAATAACAATTTCCATGTGGAAAAATAAATCTTACTTATATGAGAAAAAATTAACTAACAATTATATTTTTGTTGCTTACAACTCTGTCTTAGAGGTATTCTCAAAATGGAACCTCTTGCTGATCTTTCCTAAACTGTATATCTGAACTGTGGATCATTACATGAACCAAACAGTAGTTACAGCCAGAAAAGATATGACACTTGAATAGCAGTAATATTTTGATACCTACACAGTCCAGCCACACTGACCTTCAAAATCCAGCACAGCTCTGTAACACAGGGACTTCTAAGAAACAGTGCATACTTTTCTACAGAAACAACAAGACAGAAAACTGAAATACAAACTCTTGTAATACCTCAGGGACCTTCTTTTGGTCATAGACAGTCAGTGTTATTTTCCACTTTATACCTGCCCCCGTCCCCCCACCCTTAAACCACAAGAAGCCAGGTAGGATAAGCTATGGAGGACAAAATTTAGCAGAAGGTGCCAGAATGCTACAGCATAAAATGTTCTGACAGTCCAAGGCCTAAAACATACAGCAAAAAAAGCTGCCACTACTGGTTACTACACCACTCTTCACACCTTTTTTCCACATGCAAAAATACATCATCTTCCTCAAGTAAAGATCTTGACATCACTACTTTTGGTTATTTCAGGTCCCTCAAGATTACTCCTGCAATAACACTGTATCTTAAATGGATGGGCATTAGAGGGTTACAGTAATTTTACATAATTTGTCCATGTTAACATATTTCTCATGTTTCCTTTATTCTCCCTTCGATTTCCTGGTGTCAGTTACATACACTGGCTGGATCCCAAACAAACTGTAAGCTGGTTGGGGCAGAGTTATTTCTTTTTCAGGATTAGGCACACAATATGGTAACATAGCAGAGCATCTTCTTTTTTATTCTAGCATGTTTAAAAGAACATTTTTCTCAACACAGTGAGTGCTTGGTATTATTAACTGCAAGGAGAAAATCTTGCACTGTATGTTCCTTTTGTGATGTTGCTTTATAGGAGGAAAAGGAGGAGAGACCCATAGGAGAGAGCATAAACATCATTAACTCACAGCAAATGGTCACCTCTTCAAGTTAGCACAGCGACAGAGAACCTGACAAGAAAGAGTAAAGCATAAGTTTAGCACAGTTTCCCCAAGTGTATGGAATGAAAGCACTTGTTTTGCTTTGCATTTAAAAAAAACAAACAAAACACCTCTGAAACCACAACAAACAAATGCACAAAAAATGTAAATACCGTGCAGGAGAAGCAAAACTACATTTCTTACAGAAGTCCAACAGCTTTAAGTATTAATTAGGTGACCTCTGCTTTCTGCTGAACAGTCCTATGAAAAGCAGTTTAGGTAACTGTATGCAAAAGTGAAACAGGACAAAGAAAAAGCATAGCTTACCAAACAATTACAATGTCTTTTTTCCCTTCTGTGGGAAACAACTGGCCCTAAACCCAAATTATTTGTAAAGAGATGCTACCATTTCAGCCATGTACACAAGATCTTCACAGTCTGAGAATCTTCACTGAAAATACTGAATGCCAATGTTCTGATTCAAAGACGTACTGGTGGCTGTTACCAAAATTTCCTTTAAAGAGGCTATGCAAAAATATAAGTGGTTAAATGATGTTTGTAAACTGACTTCCTGAAATGTCCAATTGTCCCGAGTTGCCTACATAACACAAGATTAAGCCAGCTACACTCAGGCTTTTCCCACAATGTGTCATGATAATCAAGTGGACACAGAACCTCTTCACTCTTTGCAAACAGTACAGCTTACCAGGTATTTAGATTAACTGTAGAAAAATGAAACAATGATACTGAAAGGGCTGATCAGGAACACCTGTCCCTCCTGTCAAAAAAAAGAGAAAAAAATTTATTTTAAAGGACAAAAATAGAATCATACAGTGTCAGTAAAATTCACCTGTAGAAAGTCACTGAAATGAGTCTATGAATATGTACAGGTGGAACAGAAGTCTTCACAACACATCCATAGGAATCAGATTTTTTTTTAAAGATACCAAGCTTTATGCTTCAGAGTTTCAGCTAATCTTTAGATGACCAAAAATAGGCTTCTTGCCAACACAGAATGGAGATTATGGCACTGACCCCAAAATGAGTTCCTGTCAGGATCAAAGTACTGGACAAGATGGATGTTAGCACTAACCCATTATGCTTGCTCCTGAATAAGCCTTCCTACAGTGCAACAAATAATTTATTTCAAAATACTATTTTTAACAGAGTGCAAAGTCCTAACATTCCCCACTCCATTCAATGTACCCCTAACACTGTACAACACAGTCTGAGTCTCAAATTTCGGCAAAGGTTTCAGAAGGGCATGATAGGATCAGCTGGTGACAGGCATTTAAATAGGAAAAATGTCTGCATCTGCTGAAGTCCTTAGACTTCTCAAAGGAACAGCAACTTGACTTTCTCTATCTCCCAAGAGTAAGTTACCAACTGTCCTGATGCAGAAGATTGCCATTCAGATCTGGAAAGCAGATAACTCTTGAAACCTATAACTGGAAGACAGCACTACAAAAATAAAGAAAACAAAGAAACAAAACCTCAGTTGGGGGATATTAACAGTAGAAAGATGGTTAGCAAATATGCTTTGTTGTTGCATTTTAACGGCCAGTTATAGAACAAATTTTTACTAACTTCTGCCTTAAAACATTAAGATTAGAATTCAAAAATACTAATAAGTGCTAGCTTGAGACTGAAGGCCTGATTTTCTAGAGCTGTAGAAAATCCACCATCTTCCACTGGTTCCACTAAAACATGAAGTCTTTGGGAAATTCAAGAATGTTGAATGAAACACAGCAACAACCATCAGTGTAAAATAACCAATAAATCTCACCCTGTCCACTCTGAGCCTCCCACTTCCCACCCAGCAGGCCTAGTTGTGTTTAATATAAAAGAAACAGTACTTGACAGATGACACCTATATATTTTCCAGCAGAGGCGTGAACAGACTCCACGCAGCATAATTTATCTGAAATTACCTTGATCCCAGGCATGCTTTTCTTAATGTGTTTATGATGACAAAGAGCTTAATTTTCTTTATGGAACAATTATAAACCTTCACATTAAAGCACAAATTTCCTGGCTGGATATTGCCAAAAGGTTTCATGGTCATCCTATTTTCTTTGGGTTTCACAGAACACACATCATCTATCTATAATTTTTCTGGAGAAGCATCACAAATCTGTTGACCTGTTTCTAAAAATATTTAAAGACACAGATTTTAAATGGTGTAAAGTAACATTCCCAAGAGAGGAAAACTGTCAAAATGCTCTTTCCAAAAAACCTGAGAGCATGAAACTGTCACCATAAGATAGAAAGGCCAAACATGAGATCTGCAATACTTTCCCTGACCTATAATGTAATGAGTTAGAACTTTCATAGGTGAGATGGGCGTAACATACAAGAGGTGCTGAAGAGCATCCAAGGAGCAATGAAGCTGGTGAAGTGTCTGGGGCACAAGTTTTATGAAGAGCAGCTGAGTGGGCTGGGGTTGTTTAGCCTGGAAAGAAGGAGGCTGAGGGGAATATTCATGGCTGTCTACAACTACCTGAAAGGAGGCTGTAGCAAGGTGGGGATTGGTCTCTTCTCACAGGTAATAATAGATAGGATGAGAGGTAACAGCCTCAAGTTGCACCAGGAGAGGTTTAGATTGGATATCTGGAAAACTTTCTTCACAGAAATAGTTGTGAAGCATTGGAACAGGCTGCCATGGGAAGTAGTGGAGTCACCATCCCTGGAGGTATTTAAAAGAAGCATGGATGTGGCACTTAGGGATGTGGTTTAGTGATGGACTTGGCAGTGCTGGGTTTATGGCTGGACTTGATTTTAGAGGTCATTTCCATCCTAAATGATTCTATAGTAATAAAGACATGTTATAAGAATTTCGTTTCTTCTGAATAAATAGTCTTTACTTGCCCCTAGCTCACCACTCAACAGTTAATACTGTCATTAACCCTCACTGTAAGGTAATAATAGCAGGAGTCCACAGTCCAATCAGAGTCTGATTTTAAGCAATGAATTCCAAGAACCTGCACTAACAAAAATTGCAAGAGGCCTCAAACCTGTGTGGAGCATCCTCAGAAGCCGTGTAGGTTTTAAGCTAAGTTAATTAATGGATAGGGAAACCTGTTTCCTTTTGAGCTTCTGTTTCTACTGAGGCCTTTTAGCAATTTCATTCAAAGGGAAGAAGCAACTTCTTCACCTTCCTTGTTTGCAATTTGTCCATTCCCTAATTCCCTTCCTCTCTGTTGCAATCCATTTTGTACTCCAAGGATCCCTCCCCTCCTGCCCAAACACAAACTTTCCCCCTGAAACTATGACTTGGGAAATAAGTTTTAAGAAGAAAGGCATAATCTCCAGGAACAAAAAACTGGTAGGCTCATAAAGAGCATCTTTAGACTGGCTCAAGTTGCAGCTACTGAATGCATTGGTTACTTTGCTGCCCTCTAGGGATTGTGTTCGGAAACAAAAATCACGAGTAAGGATACAGAGAAGGAAGGATATACAGAAGAAAGGATACAACATAAAACAAGGAGAGGTTGGGGACGCCCCATCCCTGGAAGTGTTCAAGACCAGGTTGGATGGGGCTCTGAGAAACTGATCTAGTGAGTGCCATCCTTGCTCTTGGCAGGGAGTTGGAACTAGATGATCTTTAAGGTCCCTTCCAACCCAAACCATGCTGTGATTCTATAGTTCTGTTGGCTAATATAAGTCTAAGATAATTCCTTATGCATAGCTTCTATAACAAATGCAAGACCAAGCACGCAAACAACTGTCTGATCATCATGTCACATCTAATCCAGAAGCACCCACATACTAAATGTGACAGAGGAACTATGGAGAAGGGCTTAATAAACAAAGAAACAAAAAAACCCAAATTAAAACAGAAGGTAAGAGAAGGATAAGACAAGAACCCAAGAGAAGAAATAGTGCAAAGCAAGCCAGACTGCATGGGGGGGAAAAATATCACTGCATGCATCTGCTAATATCTAAGTGGTTGACTAAGTGAACATATGCCCTTTTACTGTAACCTTTGAAATGCAGTTTCAGCAGCAGCCATGCAAATAAAAGAAATAAAAAAGGCCAAGCTCTTCAGACAATTCTCCTCCCAACCATGCTACAAGGAATCTTCCTTCCAGGTGGTTACTTTCATGACACTTGCAAGAACTCAGAATTCCTGAAAGCTGTAATAGCTTACTAAACTTTCAGTAGCTTTTATCAGTAGTTAAGAACTGCCAGACAAGTGCAGTCATAGTGCTGCATGTATGTCCAAGTTTCACATCAATGGAAAATAAAGCTAAAAAGCCTCAAATAGTCAGCCTCAGGAGAGCTAGAACAACAAATCCCAATTTCCTGCAAGTTTTCTTACTGATTTTGTGCCTTAGAAGTACAAACGTTGGTTCAAGATTTTCCTGTGGCTCTGGCATTTGTGAGTGCTTCCTTATGTGAATTCTTTTGTGCATATTAAAGTGTGAGACTGCAAATCCTCAATTGTTGAGGCACTTGCAGGCAGTCAGCCCCTGTTGCTCCTACCTTCTCCCTGCTAATCTTTCTCTCCAACTCTTGGAGAACAGCAAGCATAAAGGAGTCACAGCTTGTTTACTCCCATTTTTAGTAGTCATCTGCCAAAAGTTGTCACAAAAACAGTTCTTCAAGGAGCACAAAATTCCCAAAGCAGGAAAAGTCTTGACAATATTTTCCTGACATATTCTAGGAAGCACACATAAGGTTTTTCAAAAGTATATTATTTGACCATAATGGGCTGCTTTCAAGGCAATTATCAAGAAACAGCAAACACGGCAAACTACATCGTGCTACAATCCTACTTTAAGACACTATGAACACTTAGTAGCCATAAGTATGGACACAAGTAGTCATCGCCCCTTTATCTCACCGTGAGAAAGCAGCTGCAGTATTCCTGCTAGCACTCTTCAATCAATCAATCAACCAGCCAACTTGGGGTAGACAGCCGCCAGGGCAGAGTTTGGGAAGAATTGCTGAGATGTGACAAAGGGTAATGGATGGTGTCAGACACTCTTAGCTGGAACATGAGATTTTAGTTCAATAGATAGCAATCTAAGTTTATACTTTTTTCTCCTACGTCTGGAAATCAGACTGACAGGTTATCACTGCATCATTAAAAATATCTTTAACACATATTAAAAAGTAGCCACAACAACATTAAATGCATTTGCATAGAAACAAACCAGCTAATAATGCATCTCCAGATTAAGTAGCAAGACCGTTGCCACATTGTAACTCAGCCTCGGTCTGGAGCCCGTGTCAGCCTTTTTTTACCTCATAAAACGTGAATATTTTGATATAAACTGGATGGTAACACCGCAGCACTTGGTAACGCACCGGAATTGCACTAAACAGGTAAATAAATAGATCACTTTCTGAATTTAGAAAGAAAAACCAGCACGGGTTCTCACACCGTGTGATTTTACCGATGTGAGAGCATCGGCTTTTCCTGCTGGGGCCCGGCCCCGAGGTGGCCGCCCTCAGCCCGGCTCCGCGGCCCCCGGCCCGCGCCTCCTGTCCCCGCTCGGCCCCTGCGCGGCCGCGGCTCCTCCCGCCCCTCGCCGCGACACCACCGGCGGCCGCGACACCCCGCCCGCCGGGATCCCTGCGCCGCCGCCGCCGGGAAATAGTCCCCTCTCTGCTCTGGGCCCGCTGGCCGGGAGAGCCCCACGGCGCGGCCGCGGTCCGGGAGCAATCCTTCCTTTCTTCCTTCGGCCGCGCCGCTGGCGCTCCAGCGGCATCCCCGCCCCTCGGCGAGATCCGGCCGGGCCGGCGCGGAGGAATTCCCGGCGCCGGGGGAGGGGGGGTGCGGCGGGCGGGGGGAGGAGGTGCCCGAGGGGGGGGGCGGGGAGGGGGCAACATGGCGGCTCCGTATTAACTTCCCCCCCCTCGGCAGCTAGCGCTGTCGCCGCTCTCCCCCGCTCCCAGCCCTGGCATGCCGGGCATGATGGAGAAGGGCGCGGAGCTCTTGGGGGGTAAGAGCCGGGCAGCCCCCAACGGCGCCAAGAGCAGCAGCCCCTCCAACGGGCACTACTCGGAGCCGGAGAGCGGCGGCGGCGACAGTGGCGACGAGCACGGTGCGAGCCTGGGGCCGCCCCGCCAGCGGCGGCAGGGGGGTGGCGGAGGCGGCGGGAGGGGCGCCGAGCCGAGCCGCCTCCCCCTTCCCGGTGCCGGGGCTCCGCCGCTCCGTCCGTGCTGCGGCCGAGCCGCGGCCGCGCGTGTGCGGGGCGGGGGGGCGGGAGCGCGCGGCGCGGCCCCGCGGCTGCCCCCGCGGTACTTAACGATGGGGAGGGAGTGTCTCCCGGGAGCCGCCGCCGTCCCCATTGTTCCGCTGGAATAAACTCCCCCTTCCGCCTCCTCCTGCCCCCTCCTCGGCGGTCGTCGGGGCTTAATCCGCGGCGGCGGCGGTGGGCGGGGGGGTGGTGAGGGGGGAGGTGGCTTATTCCGCACGGCCGCGGCGGGGGCTCCGCCAGCCCGCCCGCCCGCCGCACGGCGGGAGCCTGGGACGGCGCCCGGGGACACTCCAGCCCTTAATTTCTCTTCCCCCCTTTGCCTTGCAGATGTAGGAATGAGGGTCGGAGCGGAATACCAGGCGCGCATTCCTGACTTCGAGCCCGGTAAATGGCTTTTCGGCCGTAACCTGACATCTCCCGAGGCGGGAGGGGTGGGCTCGCTGCCGGGTCGGGCTCGCTCGGCGCTCTCCGGCGGCGGCGGGGTTGTATTTATGTTGCTTTTGAGCCTTTGTGTCGGCGATCCGGTGCCGGTGGCGGGAGGCTTGGCCGGGGCAGCATCTGCACTCCGGGGGCGGGGGGCGTCGCGGTGGGGGATTCTCACTTCATTATCGGCCGCATTATGTGTATCGAGAGGCGGTGAAGCAGAAAAAGGTTGGAATTTTTTTTCTCCCCGTCCTTAAACCTATAACCATAAAAAATATTTGACGAGGAGTGATGGATGTTGTCGGGCAAGGGTGGGAAGTGATGCGCCCTGCCGGAAGCGGAGCAGACCTGGCTGCGTGCTGGAGGCGCTGGCTGGAAGATGCGCTCGGTGGGAAACTCCTGCTCCTGGTTTTGTGTGCTGTAGTAGCCTCGCTGGCCCCGCCGTGGCAGGCTGAGCTGCTCTCCTCCGCCTTCCTCGCCCCCCCAGCCCCGCCCCGAGGAATATGGGTACGCTCGCATTGCCTGGTACTCAGCTTTAGCAAGTTAATTGCTAGAATGCTGCCGTGCCTTACTACACTGAGCAGGGAGACCACAGGAGTGTTCATCAGTTTTGCTGTGGTGGTCAGACGAAGCCTGTCTACTTTCCTGCTCTCCAGACAGGCTCCATGGGTGTCAGATGATTTCTTACCGGAAGAGGATTGCTCTCACAGTGCCTCCCAAGGCTGGAGCGAGCCCCTTTGGATGGGCCAAGTCCCCACAGGCCAAAGAAAAGGCCGGGGGAAGGAAAGCGCGAGGGTGGGATTAAATGGATGCGTGATCTTGGCTTAAGGGAATGCCTTTCCCCTGGGAAGGAGCACGTAGTCTAGGTCTCTTTGTTAATAAGGCTAATTGTTTACACCCTTTATTTTTACATTGCCTACATAAAAATATGCACAGATAAAACTGATGGTTTCTAACCTGCAGCCTGGGCTTGTTTTTCCTACAAGGCCATTTAAATTAGAAAAACACCTAGTGTTTGTTTTTCTTTTGATTAAAAGAACTCTTCAGCCCTTGTAGGACAATTGAGGTTGTGTGGTTTCAATTTTGTAAACTGTTTATGCAATAGTACCATTACATTAGTAACTACAGAACTAATTTTATGGTCTCCTATAACCAGATTTTTTTTAGAGCTCCTAAGTGTTTCTGAGGGGTGGTGTTCAATTAATGCCTCTTTCCCCAGTAACTGGGACTAATATATATTCGCTTTATCAGTTTCCTTAATAATGGAAATGTTTCTTTAATAACTCCTGAGTTAGAGGCATAATGTATAGTATTAGCCTTCTTGGTGTGTGTATTTTGACTATTAGGGCAAGAAGGTAGTGATTTATTTTGGAACACCTAAGTCTTACAAAATAAAGTAAATTTAAAAGTCCATCAAGTGTAAAAGTACGGCACTTACCAAGTTAACAGATTGGATATCTGAGGAGATCTCAGCAAAATCTCGTCCTTGCATCTGTTTGATTTTTTTTTGGTGGAGTTTTTTTTCTCATGAGTTTTGAGGCATCACTTCTTAGAGACAGAAGTAGTGAGAGACAAAAATCTGTGCTCTTACAGCTACATTTCAGTTACTTTTTGGTAGCAAGTGAGGTAACCCTTGCAGTTCTAGGTTTGCATAAGTGGATATGGCACTATATTTGATTATCTTTAATTACGTTTCTTCTTGGAATTGTTCTAATGCTCTTTTTTGCGGGTTTACCAGATACTTTAGAGTATGTGTTTATTTGCAGTACTGAGTGCTGTTTTTTAAGCCCCTTGAAATAAATAGGTGGGAGAAGAGAATCAATGATGGATAAAAGTAGACATAAGTCTAAGACACAAAGTCAGCCCTGATAAATACACAGAATACTAAAATGAGAGGAATAATACCAATCCTTGGGTTTCACTTAGCCTGTCTTGAAAAACAGCCATAAGCAATGTTCTACAACAATACACTGAGGAACAAAATATTCACGATTAATGTTGTGATGGGAGTGAGCATTTTCTGAAAACGCACTTTTGCGTTTATTTTTGCATTTATTTTTACGTTTAGTTTATGTATAAAACAAGATTTTTTTTTTAAAGAGAAAGTGCAACTGTTTCTTAGTGTCTCATGGAAGAAGTGGATTGTGGTTGGAAGCAACAATTAGGAAAAGTTAGTTTAAACGTATTCTCTTACCCCTCTCCACACTTTATTCTTTTTACAAGCAAGCTTTCAGATAGAGCTTAAGGGAAGTAGTGTTCTTAATTGTCACCAAATATTACAACAATGAGAGAAATTTTGTCACTGCAAGAAACAATGTCAATAAGGAAACTTGGGATTTTTACTTTACCTGATTTACTGAGTTAATATACCATCTCTTGCACTCCAGATTTTTGTCTCCTCCTCCTGGTTTTCCTAAAGTATTTTATATTCTTGGTGAAAATGTTTCTGCTTGTACTTTCTGACCCCTCTATAGATCCAGCAGGATGTTACTAAGCTAGTATCCTTATACTGTGGGTTGTTTGCACTCTTTTGGAAATCATGGTAGAGAATGCACCACCCTGTTGTGTCATTCACATATAACTGCTAGAGAAGTTTTATTCTATTCAGTTTCAGATTTCACAAAGGTTTTAGTATGAATTTTGCTTACTTAATGCTGAAATACTTAATTTCTCATTTACCCTCTTCTCAGGGATGGAGTTGGGGCTGTCAAGAAGAATTATTTTATACCACTTAAGGTCACTTAGGAATGCATTTCTCTGTATGTCTTCATAGCTTTTCTAGTCTCCTAATAGGAAAACAGGCTTTCTTAAATTGAAGTTATTAAATGATGTGGCAAAGTATAAAACATTTTCCATTTATTCCATGCTATCTGTCCTTACATCCCCTGGTTGTTTTGTTTGGGATTTTTTTATTTATTTGTTCATTTACTCACTTATGAAGATTTCCGGTTCATAATTTTAGAAATTTGGGGGTTCCTCCTGCTAAATTCCATGTTTCTCTTCCTACTTTCAAACCTTAGCCTTAAGCAGAGGAAGGCACATTTTGTGGTGGAAACCAACATACTTTTAAATTGCCATGCTGCCCCACAATGCCCTCACTGTGTCTTGTATGCTCCTGGATGATCCCTTTATTCTCAGTACCTGGAATACTGGATGGAGCCGCACCAGCCGTGCGTGCCTAACTTCCAATGTGAAGCTGCAATTTAGAAAGGGTCCGTTTGCTGCTATGATTTCCCTATTCTGGAAGTGGTGTGGAGTGCCTGTCAGTCATCTTCAGCTGGCTGCATCTCCTAACTGGTACTGGCAGAGGGGTGCAGCAGCTGAAGGACAGAAACCTCTTCCTCAGTGGCTTGGACGTGTGTTTTGGGGAGACTTGTTATTCTTCAGATGTAGCTCTTGGTCCTTCTCTTCCTTACTGGCTTACAACTGGTTAACATGTTGCACGGTATTTCCAGCCCCCGTCCCTTGTAAAAATGGACCTTGCAGACAAAGATCATGTCAGCTTTGAGGTATAATACAGCTTCTTTGGGGGTTAGGGCTGCTTGCTTGAGTGCTTGGGGCACAAGGGACAGGCAGCAGTTCTCAGGAAGGTAGGTCATGATCCTGCATGTGGAGATGGAGGGATCCCTGTCCTACAGCTAGAGACATCCCATGCTGAGAGCAGGGTACCTGTCATCAAGCTACCTGTATGCACCTCATTATTCCTTTGTCATCCTTGCTTTCCTTTTGGCAGTGTGAAGGTGCCACCTGAATGGAAACAGATGTGTGATTCCTGCTGAGGAAACAGCACTGCTTTGAAAAGGGATGTTCTGGTGGTTGCTACTTGTTTGTCACATGACGGTGGCATCTCAGTAGGGAAATGTCACCACATACATGATCTCCTGCAGGTGCAAGAACTCTGAAACTAGTTCTTTTTTCACTTTAGTACTTGAGTATTCAGTACCTGATAATATCCATGATATCCATTTGCCTGTAGGTATCTTAAGTTTAGACATTTCTTGCTTATAACCTGAAATTCTAATCATTCTCTGGTGGCCCTGCTTTCTCCTCATTTTTAGTTAGAATGGAGTGCAGGGTAGTGGTCCTTCACTTGTGATAAAAACAGCATGCAAGAGAAATGTTGTGCCTGTAACACGCTTGTATTGCTCTTCATGCAGTATTGCATTCCTAATGGCTAAAAATGTCGCTTTTTTGTTCTAAAGTGGAATGTTATATTAAGGAGTCTGTTCTTGTATACCAAAAGCCTTTCAGAGTTTAGTAGTGCTTATGCATTGAAGTTGGTGCTTTATGAGTGTATGTACATTCTTAACCTGTTACGGAATTTATGCTGCATTGAGGTTATCTGCCTTACACATCTCATTTTGGAAAGGCGCAGGAGTTCTTTCAGTTTTTCTAATTAACTGTTTTCAAGTTCACAGTTGTGACGGATCAAGATTGCAGAGATGATAGCAAATACAAAACACTGCCAAAATGAAGAGGGAAGAGCAACAAAACATTGTACATAAAGGGAAAGCACTGTTCTTTTTTCCAAAGCATTTGGGTTGGTTTTTTGTTTGCTTCAAATAAAATGTAGAGCCTAAATATAAAGTGTGTAAGCTTAAAATGGAATGAAAAGTTACTTGTTTCACTGAATAAAAAAAGCTGTTCTTCTCCAAGAAGGATGCAAAGAAAGTTCCTCTTAGGGTGATTACTCAAGGAATTCATTCTGAGATTAGGTATAAATTCTCCAATTGTTGAGCAATTTCTTAGCAAGATAAAATGTTGTAAACAGATTGTAAGGGGTTTTATGTAGTAGACTACATTTGTGAAACAGTAATGGAAAGTAACTCTGAATTAATGCTTTTCCAGTATTGGGGAGTTTACTTTTCTTTTACAGCATGTTTTTAAAAATCATATACTCTGATTTAGTGCTTCAGTGTTTGCATCAGTATTGCTCTGTCCTGGTGGGCTGGGTAATTTGTACTGCTTCCCTGGCAACATTGAGGTGGGAGTAAACAAACCAAAACCAAAAATTACTTTTACATCTAACTGCTTTCTACAGCTGTGCAATTTGGTTGGCTATGAATATTAAATTTATATGGTTACAAAAATCAAAACTAGAGGAGGACTAATGAACAGAATTGCTTCTGGCATAGTTGTTAGTATAGTTCCTTGTCGAAAGGGATCAGGGATGGTAACTGTATTCTACCTGTTACCTATTTTTATTGGTTTTAAGGAAGCCTAAATGACCACAGTAGGTCCTAGTACTCCTATGATAGTGGTAAATGTTAGAGTACTAATGGGCAATCATAACTTCAGGAGGACAAAGTTGCATCCTTGCCAACTTTATAGGGGGTAGATTTAGCTATAGGAAAGAAATTCCTCCCTCTAGGGTGGTGAGGCGCTTGCCTGAAGAAGTTGTGGATGCCCCATCCCGGGAAGAGTTCAAGGCCAGGTTGGATGGGGCTCTGAGCAACCTGGTCTAGTGGAAGGTGTCCCTGCCCATGGCAAGGGGTTTGCAACTAGATAGGATTCCTTCCAACTTAAGCAATGCACTTCAGTGGTTTAATTGTGGTAACCAGAATACTGTCTCATACTTGAACATCCTAAGAGTAGTGTTCAATTTCAGCCATTTGATGTCTTAAGGAAATAATTTTGAATTAATGATGATTTTTTTCCCCCCTTCTTCTTAGTAGCTGGACTTCTTAATGTGGCTGGCTTTTGCTTGCTGTCACATAGCTGTTCTCTAGATGATAGTTATTAAATGAATACTGAGACTTACTTGTTTTCTTACAGGTGCCACAAAATACACTGATAAAGATAATGGAGGGATGCTTGTATGGTCTCCATATCATAATATTCCCGATGCCAAATGTAAGTCCTTGCCTGCTTAGGAATTCGGGTGCTTAAGTAAACTAAATAATTGTTTCTGGTATGCCTGTTTGCTCTTTTACACACAGTGAAATTGCAAATTAATTAAATACAAAGCTTCTCTTTTTCTTTATTTAGAGAACTCCAGGTAAAGGCAAGATGACCTTCTCTTATATTAGTAAAGTCTTTGTTTCCAATCATACTGCCTATTTTGTACTATCATCATTGTTGTCTGTGAAGCCTTTTGTTGTTAATGAAAGAATAAAATATCTGAACATGAGGAACTTACTGCTTTAAATTTCTAGGAGGAGGAGTTGCAGTGGATGAATTCAGAAAAGATTTGTTGAGGCCCACTTCAAGGGGAAATTATTACTGCTGTCATAGAAGGAAAAACCAAACATTTTCTCGCTTCAGAAGTGACCTGAAATACAGGAGTCATCTGACTTAATGTGATCAATTACCTGTTTAATCTAGTTTAAACCTGTCTCCTATGCTAGAATTTCCCATATGTAATAAAGGGGAGTAAACTTTGAGGATGCAGCCATAAGAACCTCAACCTCAGGACAGCTTCTATCTAATACCAGTAGCTAGAGATTTATGTCCCTCTACATTTGAGGGAATGCACCTTCAACTACTGCAGAACAGTTAGAAATAAAATACTCTACAACTATGGTTATTAAACAACTTTTTCATTCCTTTAAAGTATAATTAACTCTTTGCTGCAACAGTACATTGCAAGAGTATCCCTTGTCCATGTGAATAAGGAGGATATGATTATTTCCTTTTCTTGATCATGCTTCCTTTCAACTATTTAGTTGCCACTTAATTTTGAGCTCTAGAATGTGAATAGGAAGAGTTTTTGTCTATAAATAAATAAGTAGAACTTAATTTCAAAATGATGAAAAGTGTTCAATTCGAAGCTGGCTCTATTATTGCTAAATATGATTTTTTGAAGTGTTATTTGTGAATTTGATTACCTAATTATTGAATTTTCATACTTTCTATTGAAAACCGACTTTGTAGTTGTTAAAACCAACATTGGTCAGTGAAAGCTATATTAATATTGAGGATATGTATAATCACTGATATAGCATCTACTTGCTTTAATTTTCAACATGTATGGGAATATGGGCAGTAGAAGTAGTTCAATTTAAAACTAACACAGGAGTGGGTTCCAAAAAGGCATAGCCTTTCAACACCCAGCTAGTCTCTGCTTAAAATAAATAAATTATGAGCCTCTATGGTTTTGTTGTAGTAAAAATGTGAAAGAAAGCATAATTAGCTTGTGTAAAAAGTTTATAAATATAAATGTTCAGTCCGTGGGTTTATTTATTATTAATAAAGCTGTGAAGATATTTAATATTTTGGGGGACCTGGGCCTATGCAGTGTGTTAAAGCAGGGGGGAGACTCTTTTCCCATGTTAGATGGCTAATTCTGTCATAGAGCAGAGCTAAAAGTACTAAAGAATAATTCTGGCATTGCTTTGTTACAGTGGATGAATATATAGCAATAGCAAAGGAAAAACATGGATACAATGTGGAACAGGTAAGTGCTGTGGAATGAGAGTGCTCCTTTAAAGGATGTTTTTTTTAATATAAAACTATAACACAACTCTTCTATTTTCCCCCTTGGTTACCATTAATTAACGCTGTTTCTCTTCAGGCACGGCAGCAAACACTGCAGTTAAATGGATCTGCATACAGTTGTGGTCTGGATTCTCTGCAAAAGATTGAGCTCTTTGTTTTCATGACATGCTCAGCTTGTAATGTGCACTTTTGAAAGGTTTGGTATGTTTCTTGATACACTGGGCATGTCATGCAATTGTGTGTGTATATTTAACTGAAGAGTTTCTTAGGGAAGCAGCTTACAAATTTAAAGTTTAACACTAGAATGCAAATAAGGTACAATTTTGAACCTCTAATTGATAGGGATGGCACTGAAAAGGTTTCTTTGATATTAAAAAAAAGGCAACCTGAATTGAGTGTGTTTTTTCAGAGGTAGGAAAACAGACTCAAATTTTAGCTCTGAAAGTAACAAACAAGTTCACTTCTTATTTAACAACCTTTGGTCACCATTCCTTAAAAAGTAAGGATAAAACTTCCCTGGTCTGCATGTAGTTCTATTGCAAATTTCTTCATGAATTAACCAATCTATGTAAAAGTGATATTACCTATTGCAAAAAAATATTTGCTGTACAAGTGAAAAGAAGTTGTATGATCAAGTTTTGGAGGATGGAAGCTTGCTCATCAACTGCTATCTGACAAAGAGGCTGCCAGTATTACAATGTCCAGAATATACCTGTGGTTTGGTGTTGCTTCTTTATGCCTTGACTTCTGTTAGGCAAGAGGAGGAACTGATGGATCTCAAGTCTCCAAGAGATGGATTTTCAAAATAACTTCTGGTACAAAACATTTGTAGACTTGTCACAGTGGAATAGAAATTCTCTTTGCAAGAGGTGCCTGTCACTTGCCATTTTAACAAGAGCAGAGGTTTGCTGTGTCCAGGTTGTTAGAAGATGTGAAATCAGGGGGTTGGAGAGACGCCTGGTGATCGTGTCTGCGCTGTGTGATTGAAGCTGAGTGGATTACATTGCCCAATTCCCATGCCCGAACCTTGGAATCAAATCTGTCAGTGATTCTCTGGCAGAAAGTCTAATGAACATAAAATTATTTTAGAATATTGAGAAATGAAATCATATAAGAAAGTATATTTAAATTTCCGTTCCTTATTAGGTGCACATGACATGGAAGTGGCCGTGCTGTTATTTGTGGATTGGAGAGTTGTAGAAAGACCACTCTCACTTTGAACTTTCAGACTTGCATTTTGGATGATCCTCTGGCTACTGAAAAGTATTTTTATTTTCTTTTTTGAGTGGGCTGGTAGTAAAAGCCTATAAGGAACTGTGTAGGTGATATATGCCTGTAAAGTAAGAAAGCAGGTCAGATTTGAGCCTCTCAGCCTAGTTCATGCTGCTCTAGAATTACTGCTGCCATGCCAACCTTAAATTGTCTGGCTTTCATACCATTAATAAAGTATAGATGTGCCCACTGTCTCCAAAGAGAAATTTGCAACCTATAGTAAATAGCCAATAAAATTGTAATTACATTTTGAGAAGGGATTCTGATAGTCAAATTTTATTTTAAATAAATAAATTGCCTGTTTCTATTTAACTTGTCTCAGCGTTTTAGAAAATTGACTAAATCCAAAGAGGGACTATTTCTTTTCAAAGGCTCTCGGCATGTTGTTCTGGCATAAACACAATATTGAGAAGTCCCTTGCGGATCTCCCTAACTTCACTCCTTTCCCTGATGAATGGACAGTTGAAGATAAAGTCCTATTTGAACAAGCATTTAGCTTCCATGGAAAGAGCTTTCACAGGATCCAGCAAATGGTAAAGTAACATTTTAATCAGAAGCATTAAACAGCTCAGGTGCACTAAGAACAAAGGCTCCTGTTGGGCTAAAATTTCATGTTGATTTCTGTGTAAAAGCTTCAGGAAGAACCTCGAATAAAAGTTTTAATTTAATTTCATCATGTATCTTGGACAGACAGGTTTTTCACTCTAATGAAAAGAAGCCTTCTCAACTTTTTAAAAATGTATATGAAATACATCCCTCCTTTCTATCTTATCAATGCATTTAAAATATTGTTTAAAGATGGTTATTAACAGAGCAGAATTATAATTGTGGGTGGAATTTTAATTTTTAAAGGTGTTAATATGTTGATGAATTCTTCTAGCTCCCAGACAAGACCATTGCAAGCCTTGTAAAATATTACTATTCTTGGAAAAAAACTCGCTCTAGGACAAGTTTGATGGATCGTCAGGCTCGTAAACTAGCTAATAGAAATAATCAAGGTGACAGGTGAGTTTTATGTTCCTAAGCAGCTAACCAGAGATTGAAATCTTCCTAAGTAGAGTAATTTCTAGCCTTTGTTTCGGTGTGAAACATGTGTTTCAGGTTTGAACCCCTGTTGTGATGTCTGACTTTAGCAAGGGGTTTGGTACCTGTGCTTTAAGAACTTTATCACTCCAGTCTGTGTGAGTTATAATAAGAGATGGGAGTGTTTTCATGGATAACTGTAAAAACAAGGATTTAAACCCTGAAGTCTATTACTGTCTGTGCAGGAGAGTGTTTTTGTGGGTGGGTGGGAGGGGTTGGGATTGTTTGTTTGTTTGGATTTTTGAACTAATATGGAATTAAAACTGGAAGTTCAACCACTATAAAGAGATGAAGCAGACTGCCTAAGTATTGTTTTAGAACAAAACTTTATATAAAGTCTTTTTTTAAGAGACTTTGAACTGCTATCAGTCAGAGAGAATTAGAGCTCTGAATAGTTTTATGTTGTCTTGCACAGAAGGGAATAACATTTGTCCTAGTTACTATGAAGTTAAAATTATATTGTGCTCAGTGTATTTTATTATTAACTTGCACTTTTTAAAAGGTGGTATGTGTTGCATGTATAAGTAGCATAATCTATGTTTATATTGGAAGCTATAATTTTATATCTGTAGAAAATGGCCTAACTGGAGCAAAAGGGGTCTTTTTAATTATATGTTATTTTCAGTAACTCCTGAAATCTAAAGTTCATATGCTTATTTAGTGACCCTGTTTCTGAAAAATTACAGGCTAAAATTAGTTTGCTTTTAATATAGCAGTTTGGGGGGGTTTGGTAATAACTAGAAATTTTAGTATGTTTTTGCATTAATTTATTCAGAAATTATATTGTCAGAATGACTGGATTGGGCTCTAGATTGACTGTTTTCTTTTTAACCTTTTCTCTTTGGTTTAGTTCAGTAGATTTCATTTCCCTCCCCTAAATTGCTAGACTTTAGGCACTTTGGTGAAAAAGCAGTCCCATGTTTTCCCATCATATATTGTTGCCTTATGTTCCCCACAGACTTCAGCAAGGGTTTATTCACCTGGTGCAGTGGTTTTGAAAATTGGTCTATTAAAACTAATGGGGCAAATGAAAGGTTATTTCTAGCCTTGGTATATAGTTGGCCACAGAAGTGTTCATGCTGGCACAAGTGGTTGAATTGAAGAAAGGTGACACCAAAATTCTTGGCAGCAGTAGCAGCACTGCTTAAAGTAACTTTGAAACTATGGTTTAGGGTTGCTTGTTTATCATAATAATTACTAGAATTTAATACAGAAAATATGCTTGTAACAGCTGTCTTTTGAAAACTACAAATAACTTTGAGATGCTATGTACTTAGAATAGATAAATTTGAGTAGATAATTCTGTCTTATCCTGGTACATTCTTATATTTGGGTTTAAAAAGTAATAAAGTGACTAGTTTTTTATAATCTGTCTTTAGTGATGATGACGTAGAAGAAGCTCATCCAATGGATGGAAATGATAGTGACTATGATCCCAAAAAAGAAGCCAAAAAGGAGGTAACAGATAACTTAATGGTGAATGTCAGTTTGTTTGTTTTCAATGTGTTACTGTGAAGTGTGAATTGTAGTACAGAGGTTTAGCTTGCAGCCTGCTGAAATCCCAGGGTCTTTAAGTGGTCAAGACTTCTCATTGAAACAAATTTTCATCGTATATTTTTGCCATTTTGTGGCTGTAAATGCATCTCTCATTACCTCCACTGTGTCCTGAGAGATCTTCCAAGTTTTAGAAGAGATGTATCCTCTCACAGCCTGGTAAAACAGGTTCTATTTGCCCTCCGTCAGCCTTGTTAATATGTTTACAGTTTTACTGGTTGTGAATTATTTGAATCAAAATGTTTTCTTTGAATTTTAAAATTAAATTATATTTTTCTAAGAACAACTTTTGTTGTTTGTTCAAAGCCACAGTGAGCTGATGCATTTCAACTAGTATGTGGTTTTACTGAGATGCTTTCTACTAATAAACGTAGAGAAAAAACATTTTAGTCCTAATGAGCACTTACTGTTAGCTTTACAGGTGACTGCTGTGTTTGAGGTATGTTCAGGTTTTAGGGGTTTTTTGAGTTCTTGTTGTAAACATTAAGCTATCTATGAGCAAGACTAGAAAAAGAAAGTATGTAAGTGTTTAACTGTTTCTTTGATCAACTTGAAGCATTTGTGATTTTCCTAAATGAGCCAGTTCATGCTTCTCAAGATTGAGAGGAGAGGTTATGCTAAACTTCAGCACTCCCATGAAGTGATATCTAGGGTTATGAATAAAACTTTGCACTTCTAACAAAAATGATACCGAGTAAGAGACTGATAAGTTTAGATTCTGTTCTGAGCTTTGCAATGACCTTCAATGTATCCCTTTATCTAGCTGGCCTTGGGGAAAAAAGGACAATTATCCCTTTCTGTGAAAGAGTTTGAGTTTATTTTTTTAATGTGGGGATGTTTTCTAGTACTTGAAATGTCACATGGTCTGATAATGTGCCTTTTTACTTTTATGCTGTTCTAACAATGTCCTTGCAATCTAAATGATTGGAGCTGCTGCCTTAGCCATGTCTAAATAAGGGCTATTTTGCTCAATTTACTTAGTTATAGTTTGAATCATTACATGCAGTCCAGAATGCAAGTAGTGTGTTGACAGGCTTCTAGGAACAGGACAAATAGGTTTGCAGTTTCTGATAAGCTATTTGGATCTGCACAAGATAATTTTGTCATCTAATAGTTCTGGTAGGATTTGCGTACTTCCACTTCCTAAGCAAAATATAAACTGAGTAGGCTGCTTGCACACACAGCAATGGAAATTTTCTGTTACCAGATAAAACTAAAATAACCTAAATTCTCTATCTTGGCAAGACAAAATTGCGAGAGAATATTTTCACTTTAAATTCAGATTGAACACACAGGAACTGCATTTTCATACCAAAAGAGCAATGCAGAACCAAAACTCAAACAGTATAAACAGGGCAGAAGGAAACTTCACCTTGAAATTTTTAGATGTCAAAGATGTAAGGCTCTACATCCATTTTCCAAAGAAGAGCACGTATCTTAAGTGCTTTTAAGGTGGCCTCTGTGAAGTCTGGGGACTGGATTAAGATGTTATATTAGCTGGGGAAGAGAATGTGGCAGAAGGTCAAGTGTAGTAAAACAAGACTCTGTTTGCTGCTCTGTACTACTACTACAGAAAATAATAATAATAATAATGGCTGCTGCACTTGGTTTTGCAGTCACTGTGATCAGATGACCACCTCCTCTTAACATGCATGGATGCCAGCAGGGAGGAGCAGTAGGGAGCTGCTTAAAGTAGGGAAAAGCCTGAATCCTCTTTCTGTTCTGGTACTAAGTATTGTTTTGAATTGGAAAATCCTTGCAGAGAAAGTAATTTTTGTGTCTCTGCTCCTGGCCAGTAGGGAAGCTACTCAGTTGCTCTGAGGGAGTCACATACATGCAGAGTAGCTGTTGTGGAGCAATGCCAATTGAAGACAAAGCTGAAATATTTAGGTGCCCAAACATATCAAAACAGTTACAAAGACTTCATTTCCAAAGAAGCAAATAACGAAGGCTCAAGTTTTCTAAATTACATAGATTTTTATAAAGACTGCAAGAGTATTACCATACTCTCTCTTCCAAATCTCCTATCAGCCCTTTCCCACCCCCCAAACCAAACAGTACAGTCTCTTTCTGTAGAGTGCTTACAGCAGGGAGAAATGTCATTTAGCATTTTTGGCTGGCCTGGTTGACTTTGTCTTTCTTCTCCTTTAATCTTTGCCCAAGTTCTTCATATCTGATCAGAAGTAAATGTGTGAAATCACTGATTATTTGTTTTAAAAATAAGATACGTACATGTATATTACTTAACTACTGTATATGTAATAGGTTCTCAGTGTTTGCCCTCTGTCACAGTATTCAGACTGCGATTTCCATACCATTTACTGTATTTGTGGCCATGTTAAGAAAAAAGTTTTGAAAACGGACCTTCCTTAGACTAATGCAGGCTTATCCAGCAGATGACTGGTATGCTCCATCAACTCATCTGCAAGACATAGTTGGATACTACATGCAAAGCAGGATGTTAGCTTAAGTTTTATTTGTCATAAATATGACATTACAATGCTATCTGATACTTCATTCTTTTTAGTAAAGTTGTGTACAAGATACTGTTATTCTTTAATGATTTATTTCTTGTAAATTAAAGGGCAATAATGAGCAGCCTGTTCAGACCAGCAAAATAGGTCTGGGTAGAAGAGAGTATCAGAGCTTGCAGCATCGCCACCATTCCCAGCGTTCCAAATGCCGTCCACCAAAAGGCATGTACCTGACCCAGGAAGATGTGATAGCTGTTTCCTGTAGTCCCAATGCAGCCAACACAATTCTTAGACAGCTGGATATGGAACTAATCTCGTTAAAGCGACAGGTACCATGGGTTATTGGTCTTGGTTTTTTTTTTCATCTCAGATTGTTCTGATTGTAATGGTTTTGAAGATTATCTGTGAAGATTCTGAAACTTCTTTAATGTGAGTCTTCCTCATTTTGTTCCACAGTTATCACCACAAATGCTAGACAGTAGCTGTTCTTCAGTTTTGTTTTTTACGTTCATCTGCTCTTTTGGATAAAATGAAGCAAGATGACTTTTTACTTAAAATTTAAAAAAGGGGGTAGCATTAAAACAGTGCTACAGATTTGGGGACAGGAAAAATCAAAAGTCACATTTGATTTCATTTTTTTTTTTTACTTTGTTAGAAGTATTTGTGTGCAAAGTGAAAATGAGACCAATGGAGCAGAGGAAGTTACATTTGTTATGCTTTAAATTGTAGCTGATTTTCTGGATGTCCTTTCCCATATACTGTGAAAGTATGGGAGGGAGGCGTGTGGAAATCGTGGGCCTAGTTATTTCTCTGTTTGAATTGAAAAGTTTTCTACTTCTTATTAAATTTAGAAAAGCTTTTTAGCCTTCACCTTTAAGAGGAAAATTGCCTGCATCCTTTGCATGAAGAAATTAAATTTTGGCATTTAAAGTTGAAATGTGTAATTATTCAGCTTCTAAGGGTACAGCAGTTATGTGCATGCTTGCTTTCTAGGAGTGATGGGGCTACACAGTCAAGGCTTATCTTCTGGAATTTTTGCCTCCTTTATAGAGCTGCCCTGTTGCAAAATCATGGAGTGAATAAAGGGTTTCTTTCATGGGGTTTTTGCTCCCTTATGTTCTTTTACAGGAGAAATAAGCTTCTTTCTGTCACAGCAGGACTCTGGGGCTAAATAGCATAGGTGGGTTTCACTCTTTAGCCTAAGTGTAGGTGAGTTACAGCCTTGAGGTTGTGTTTCTCTTTTTTTTTTTTTTTTTTTTTTTTTTTTTTCTTGCAGTGATCTCAGAGATGCAGCCTTTGGAATCTTCCACTGAGTTGTCTGCTTTTGTGTCCATACTTAAGAACCCTTGTAATAGCTGTGCACCATAGTATGCAAAACTGTTTTCTTACCTATGTTACCTTTTGTGCATCACTGTCAGATTGAAGTGGTTCATAGATATGTATATGTACAATTGGGAAGGTCTGTCCTTTTTATAAACTAAGAAATATTCAAAATAATTTTAAGAATCCCCCCCTAAAGAAAATCAGAATGATCTCAGGTCAATAAAAAGTATCTGTCAGAAGGAACTAACTGGAAACATCTCCTGGTTTGGCTTTTTTTTTGAGAAGGGAGACGTTAATAAATTAATATATGCAATACATCTCACATTTCTAAGAATCAAGTTTGGTGTCTAGAGTATTCTTCATTCTTCAAGAACATATGCATCCTTATCAAAAATTACTTGTTATGAACAGCTTTTAATATTCTTGCAGACAAACTGTTCTTTTGAAAGACTGGCTTAATTTTTCTTTTCTCCATAGTAAACTGTGATGTGTTTTGTTTTGGTTTTTTTAAGTTTGTTTTTAAACAGTTAAAAGTAGTGAAGCCTTAAACCATAATATTTCTCTTTCTAACTTAGGAGGTACACTTGTGGCAATCCTAGTGAAGATAAATGTGTAAAGTGACCAACTTTCTTTGTGGAGCTGATTAACTTTGTTGTTTTTGACCAAGGTTCAAAATGCTAAGCAAGTAAACAGTGCACTTAAACAGAAAATGGAAGGCGGGATTGAAGAATTCAAACCTCCTGAGGTAAATCAGAATAAATACTAAAACTTGTGGCCTTGCACTTACATTGGTGGGAAGCTGCAGAAATGTGTTTTGCTACAGCCTAGTGTTTGCACTCCAGCAGCAGCTTAAACAGGATCCATTAAATTACATGCAGGGGGGAGTCTGGCTTCTTTACAAGAAATCGGTGGTAGGCTTTTTTTTAATGGCAACTGGTTGAAAAAAGAAGCAGAAAAAACTGAAGTGTCATGTCTGTTCACAGTAACAGGGAGCTGAAATTGAGCCCTGATACATGGGGGCTTTTTGGATTAAAAGTAGGTAATGTAGATTGCCAATAATAAATTCTGTGTGTAAGCATGACTATATATATATATTTTGACATCTGAAATGAATGATCTATTACTACTGAAGTTCTGCTTTTGCTTGTTTTAAAGGCTTGGATATGAAACATAACATGAATGCAAAATGCTCTAAACACCAAGTCCAAATAGTTTAGATAAATGTTACTATAAATTCAAATTCTGTCTGCATAAAGATCATTAGCTTGTGCATAAGTTATTATATAGCCAATACTAAGAACTGCAATAAAACAGAGGAAAAACTGCTGGCAAAGTTTTAAGCTCAAATTCATGAATACTATTTCCTCTTCATGAAAACAATCCTAAACTATAAATTTATGGCTTATAAGCAAACGGTTTTTACCTATTTTGCAAAACGTAGTGCAAGTAAAACACATTGATGCTCAGATATTTTGCAGCTGTTGAAACAATTTAATGATCTTTGTGCCATTTTTCTAATTTTAATAGTCTAATCAGAAAATCAATGCCCGTTGGACCACAGAAGAGCAGCTTCTTGCAGTACAAGGTATGTTAATAGTAGCAGCAAGTTGAAATCTGATGCAAAGGATTTGAAGAGGTGCTCAGGCCTTATATTTGTATTTCCCTCTGATGCAAAGCTAAAGTTTGTCTGGTCACCAGGAAAGCAGCAAAACTATTGAGAATATTTAGGGCATTTATTCAAGCAACAGGACACTAGGCTTTCTGTTACCCGTGTTAAATTTCAAAGAGAAAAGCTAAGCAGTGTTTAACAACTGTATTAGTACCAGAAAGTCCCTTTGATCATCCTCTAAATCACTTTACATTAATTTCTCTAAGGTGGAAGACTAAAGCAATAGTTAAAGTAATAAAATTCGAAGCATTTAAGACATCTCCATATTCCTAAAGTAGGAAAAAGCAGAAGTAAATCTGCTTTACTGTTGCTTTTCTCTTTTGATGAGGGAATAATGGGCAGGTTAGACCTGTTAGGTCTTTTGAGAGTCTGAAGCTGGATATGGATGCTTGACTAACAGTCTTACTGGGCTAAACCCCAGCATTTTCTAGTAGGCTGTTCATACAGCTAATTTGCATTTATTTCATTTATATGAAGGAAAACTGACTCTTGTGTTAGCATGCACTGCTAAATCAAGAAACATGTAAGGGAAATATCTGGAGATGCTGTCTTGAAGGCATGTATTGTCTATATATTGGCTCACTTCTATGGATCATCTTTTATAAGGATAATATTCTCAGCTCAGTTACATCTATCTGCTCTATTTCTCTGTATTCCTCGCCTTGAAAATGAGAGACTGAGTTTTAGGATAAAATATTCAGTGGATCAGGATATCAGTGTAAAGTTGACAGGTGTGCCATACCTGGTACTTATTAGTCAGATGACTGAACCTAAAGTTAGGTTATTTTAAGTGTGAATGGAAATACAGAAAGACATGGTGTGTCTTAAATCATGCCTTTCAACTTACATGCCTCGGGCTTGGATTTGCATCTCCAAACTCTTTTCTGTCCTAAGTTCCTTCTCTCACTATTGCTAAACACTTCAGTATTTTGTTCCCAGATGCAACTGAAGGAGATGCCTGTCTCTAGTATGATAGCCTAGTAAGTAGAAGGCTTGCTGGAGAAGTGGGGAAAATCCAGGGTCATTGTGCCTGCCTTAGAATGAAATGATTCAAACCATCTAGCCTTTTCACAGTTTAGTTATAGGAGTTCTCACTAAGCAACAGTTTGGGAAGTGATAAAAATACATTCAACTTTCATTGAGCTCTGGTGCTCTGTGACCAACAAAACAAATAAACTGGAGCCTGGGCAAAAGAGAGTGAGAGTTGGTGGTGACTCCTTGGAGAGGAGTTCTAGTCTTCTGGTCTCTAGGGAATGTTCTGTGTTTTCTAAAGGTAGTCAGCCTTACGGGTGGGGTGAGAAATTAGGCCTTCTGGAAGAAATCTGTTTTCATTGACGTGCTTCTTAGATGTGTTGTTTCCTTTATGGTCCCCTTCCCTTGTCACTGTATAAAATGGAGATGGGAGAGAACCTTAATGTCAAGAACAAAGTATTCTAATTATCCCCCCCTTACCTACTGCTCACTCTCCCTTCTGGAATGAGAGTGCTCCCATCCCCTCAGGCTAAGGACCCTGATTTCTTGCTTCAAAGTAATTGCTTGAGGTAGTAGACTCTAGGCATGAGGGAGCCATGCTGTGTTTTTCCCTGACTTTGTTTTTAGAAGGTAGCCACAGCTGCTGTACTAAAAGCTTCCATAATGTGCATGAACTTGAAAGTTGACTTGAACATGGGGACATTTAGTTTGTACACTTCAAAATGGATTTATTTCATTAAATGTATTGGTATATTTTGGCATATGCTTTTAATAATCTTACAGAAGTCATAAGCATTAAGCAGGTACGTGGCACTTATGTGATTTGTTAGTTGAATTTGGAGAATAAATCTAACTATGGAAATTGTAAATATAATCTGCAGGAATATAATTTGGTACTGTTTTTCCTAAACATGGAAAAAACTCATTATCTGTAGGCCAGTCTCAGGAGATTCCCAGTAACTAAGGAAGAGGTAATGAGAAAACTTAATTTAAAATAGAGCTGTGTGTTATCTTAAAAGCAGTGTGGGTGCCTGCAATGGGGTTGTGGACTCAGATTTATGATCTCTGACCCAATATATTTGCAGTATAATTTATCAGGTAACAGTTCAGCTTTGAATAGTTGTTGGATGTAATGGGCTAGTTCATCACCTAGTGTTCTTAAACTACAAACTTTTATGTACAGAAATGTATGAGCATGATCAAATTTTCCAGCTAAGATCTTGGCCATGAAAATGCAATTGCAAAAATGTCTTAGCACTTGCTGAAGGCTACAAAACTTGCATTGAAAAGCAGTGCATGACTTTCATGGCATTGCAGGGAAAAACAGCTGGGACAATTGGGATCTAACTCTACATAAGATAGTTGCCAGGAGCACTGTAATCCCATCACAGTGGAACTGCAGCTCCCATTAACTATTTCTGCCTCATTGTGGTGCTGTATCACATTGCATTGCGCCCTGATTAATACTTTGTTTGCTGTGCTGTACAACATTAAGCAGTGTAAACAGCATCAAACTTGGATTTATGAGTTTCTCCAAGAGAGACATTCAAGATGAAATGCTGTAATCAAGAGCATGCACGTGTTCCAGTGTACCTTTGCAGCTGGGTGAACTTCTGAAGAGCTTGAAGGATTCCTGTGATCTGGGCTGCTTTCAAATGAGCTGGGAGAAAACCATTCATACATGTGGAGTGAGGCTGTGCAGTTGTCCTTTGTGAGCTTCACTTTCATCAGCCTAATAAAATTATTTTTAGTGAATAATGGATTAAACACATCAGAAATAATTTGGGGGTGTTTAGCACTGAATTCGTATAAGGATGCCTAAGTAATGTGCACCAGTTTGACAGGGATGATGGCTTGGGAAACAACTCTTACTGATATGCCATCACCTTATACATTAAAGTTTTATAAACACACAGTGAATTTTCTCTATTTCTTACATAGCTTGAAAGGCTTTTAATATGTTATTGTGCTAGCAGTAGTAAAAAACACTGAAAAGAATCAAAAATGAGTAGTGCTGTATGTAGCTAAACTAAGGAAATTTTTTTTCTTTTTTTTTTTTTTTTAAGAGTTGGGCTCTCAGTGAAGGCAAGATACCTTGTTTTCAAGTTGTTTGCTTGGAAATAGGCTTTAAGACCTTATTTTTGACAACCTGAGTTGAAGATAACCAACAGGCTCAGTTGTTCTGCAGATTAAGGGAGGAAAGAAGTGTAGCCAGCATAGTAACAGAAAAGGCTGAAATCACTAAAAGTCTAAATTAGTTTTCTAGCAGAAATGTGCTTTGTTCTGCTAGGGACCTTGTTCACTTGATTAATTGTACAGGATGTTAGATATATTGCAGTGAACATTTCATGTTCATTATAAATCAGTAAGGGTGGTAATGGTAGGACAGACAAAGAATATTGAAGTACTAGAGGCAATGTTCTGTGGGCGCACACAGTTTTTAAGGAGTGTAGCTGATACCTTGTACAGCTGATAAAGAACAGAGCCAAATCCCTGTCTTTGCTTTGCCTGGATACATGCCCTCCCACATGGCTCTGAAATCTTTCCAAGGTTCCTGCAATCAGGAGGGTTGTATTCTTTTGTATGCCCCAGAAAAGATACTAAATAATGTAGCTGCGCTCTTGACAGCTGAAACATCAGCTTCAGCTACAGAATTTGTTACTGTCCTGGAGGTGAACTTTCCTTTTCAATTGCAGGGAGTGTGCATTACCACATCAGAAGTGCCTAATAACGAGGAAAGTAGAAAGGAGCAGAACAAACTGAAGGTCACACTCTTCACAATTAAGTTGAAAAGGGACATAGCTTTCAGATTTGAAACAACTCTCACTTTCTAAACGCTTTTGCTTCATTTTCTGAAGTGAGGCATGAAATCAGGCATAAATTTCTTTTCCTGTTATGAGAAAGAGTGCCTGTCCTCTAAGAACTGTAATATGTTCTGAATGAGTTTAGTTATCAGGAGCTTCACAGGAAAAGTCAAATTGTAATTCACTCATGCATAACTGACAGTGAAAAAAATGAGTCTTCTGTTTACTCACTCTGGAACTAAACTGGTTTATTTCTTCAAGTCTCCAAACTTTTTGACACTTGTAATTAAAAATATACTTTTTGCAGCTAAAAGCTGTGTTCTAGGAGGTGGGAGAGGTTGAGGACTTTTTTTCTTAAGCAGGAGAGGGGAAGAACTAGACACACAGTCTAAATAAAACAAAATCAATATACTTTGTATTATAATTCAAAATTTAAGTTAAAAACCATGGAATGTTGCACTCAGTTTTTTGTGTTATACGCAAATGTAGTTCTAGAAGTATTTAAAATATGTTGGGATTTTCTTTTGAGGTGCTCGTAAACAAAAGTGACTACTGCTGTCAGTACAAAAATTAATGAAAAGAACAATGCAAAGGTCACCTGTTTTGCTGCTTATCAGTAGGGGATTTAATCCTGCAGGCTTGTGCTGGGCCATCTTAGAAGCAGACACCAGTAGCTTATATATATTTATGTTTTCCAAGGTGGTTGTCCCAAACCCCCAGATTTTTCTACCCAGTTTGAATGGTGAAGGAAAGCTTCAAACAGACTTTGTGAGGTGAACACTTGCTAGTAGCTCTGTGTAGCCTGAGTGGAGCATGTCACAAGTATAGGAATGAGCAGTATATTGTGATTAGTGAATTGTGCCCAACTGTTCTGCCCTCTGCCACTCCTGCTCCACTGGCTGTGAGAGAGAACCATCTGCATGCAGCTGGTGTGGAGGGAACCTGTAGGAGCTATCAGTGTGTCACTTGACATTTCCAGCATTATGTTCTGTTCACAGCTATACACACAAGCTTGGTCACCCTTTCTCCCCTCTTGAGCTGGTCTCGGGCTTCTGCCCTTACTGTGAGCATGCTGAAAGATTTACTGTGTTTGTTGGAGGCCAGATCTCTGTGGTTTTAGGTTGAGGCTTGGTGAGTAAGCCAGGATCTTTAAGAAGAATGGGTAATGACTTTTTAATAAAGTTTTTGATTTGTATGTTGATAGCTGTGCTATTAAAAATTACTTTGTTCTAATGGAAATTGAGGCCTTCTCCTAATTGAGAAGTTCTCCTAATTAGCGAGTCCTCGGTTTGCAGGTCCCATAGGTTCTCTCTATGAATACATCACACGTAGCTGTGTCTGACTGATTCTTCACAGCTATGTTATTTACTTTGCCTTCCAGGTGTCCGAAAATATGGTAAAGATTTTCAAGCTATTGCAGATGTAATTGGCAACAAGACTGTTGGCCAAGTGAAGAACTTCTTTGTAAACTACAGGCGTCGGTTTAACTTAGAGGAGGTATTGCAGGAATGGGAAGCGGAACAAGGAACCCTGGCTTCTAATGGTGATGCTTCTGCTTTAGGGGAGGACACAAAAAATACTTCTAATGTGCCATCAGGAAAGAGCACTGATGAAGAAGATGAGGTGTGTTTTGTGTAACAGAAATAAGTAAGCATGGGTTGAGGAACAGCATTTTATTTAGTGATAAAAGTATAAGGTTAACTGGTATGGAGTGGCAAACCACATTCTAAAGAATGATGATGAGCTTGCATAGAGCTTCAGCCAATGTCATTAACCAGCTGGGAGCAGGACTGCACCTTTGATAGTGACGATCACGTTACTGTTTTAGTGTTAAAATACACTTCTTGTTCTAGAAGAAGACTTGCTTAGTAAATATTTTTAGTTCTGCTGTCTATAATGTTTTGGTTGGTGATTTCTTTTCAGTAACTTCTCAGTTCTTTGGTTTTATTTTTTTAAATGCTGTTTCCTGTGTAGTGGCCAGTGGCAGCCCAACTGCATCACGTCCTGGCTGGGATGGCTGTTCACGCAGTCTTGTCTTTGTCCTTTGTGCAGGCACAAAGCACTCCGGCCACTCAGTGTTTAGGCCCTTCACCTCCAGCCCAGGCATCTGCTCCAGCACCTGCCGCTCCCATGGCAACTTTAAATCAGCCGCCCCCGTTACTTCGTCCAGCACTTCCCGCTGCTCCTGCTCTGCACCGCCAGCCGCCGCCGCTCCAGCAGCAGGCGCGCTTCATTCAGCCGCGGCCGACCCTCAACCAGCCTCCCCCCCCCCCTCATCCGCCCAGCTAATTCCATGCCGCCTCGTCTCAACCCCCGGCCCGTGCTGACCGCGGGCAGTGGCCCGCAGCCACCCTCGCTCATCGGAATTCAGACAGAATCTCAGTCCACTCTGCACTGAAGAATTAAAAGCAGAATTATGCTAACTCCCACATTTGAAAAATTGTATCAATGTACATTTTTTTTTCCAAATAATGAAGGGGAGAAAAGAGCAAGCCTTCACAGGTATCAGACCAGTTTTCCAGAGGAGCAAGCTAAGAACTAGAAATGGAACGACATCAGTGACCACCTGTATAAAAATATTTTTATGCCGAAGACTTGTACAGCAGAACAATGCCTACACTGCAGCCCTCCTCTGTATGAATAACTGTTGAAGGAAGCTAACTTCTTAAATGAATAAATGTTCAACACACCAAGATTTTGTTTAACTGATTTTTACTCTATTTATTTTATTACAGTTCTTTATAGTCAAGCATCTAACTACAGGAAAGTAATCTGGCAAATCTAGAAATAGATAATATTGTAGGAGACTTAAATGTAGTGTTGGGTTTTTTTGTGTGTGTGAATTTTTAAATTTTTTTTTTACCTTTTAGTGAAAGAAAATACCAGCTTTAGGTTCAGAATGTTTGGCCCTGTTTAGATAACAGTAGAAGCATTTCACACACTTGTAAAATGTAGGTCTTCCCTTTGTGTTTTTCCCAGAACATTTTATCTTGTTTTAAAAGGTACTGGCTTATTAAATACTCCTCTTTCAGAGTATTCTGAACACTCAGTGAGCTAGCGTACCAAATTTATTAAATCTCATGCATTGTTCTACTCATAGAATTTAACTGGAAGTAGGAGTCCAGTTTCCTGCTGCAGCCTTGTCTTGTGGGCTGGGCAGGATAGAGAGGCAGCAGCTTCCACCACCCAGGGAGATGACAGGAGAGGAACCATCTAGCAAGAAGTATTAATTTTATTTGTTATTCCACTAATTCTTCTAATGTAAGTACAGTAGAGTTCCCTTCCTCTGAGAATGGAGGAATCACTGATACCTTGTTTGAGAATTAACGAAGGAAGTGTAGAGGCTGGTGGTGCTGGTAGAATACCAAGAGAGAAGCTACCTGCTGCCAGCCCAGTCTTACTTCCAAGTGATTATCTCTTGACTCCCCGCTATATTTCTGGCAAAGTTGATTGCATGAGTTGAGGGTATTGGGGGAAGGAAGAGGGTGTTTGTTTATTTTATTGACTCAGTAAAACCTGCATTTAGATATTAATACTGCTTCCAAATTTTAGGAATTTGAAAGGAACTCATTTCACTGCATTCTTGTCTGAAACCTTGATTGATGCCCAGCAGTGTTTCAGGGTGTGTTTTTTTGTTTTTTGTTTTTTGTTTTTTTTTTGTAACAGCAGATGCCTCTACCCTCTAAGTAAACCAGGCTCAAAATATGAGTAGCACTGTTTAAAACCGTGATCTGAATTAAGTTACTGAAAAATAATGCATTCTTGATTATGTAATAATATTAATGTTGACTGTCATACTATTTAGAAAGTTATTTTTGCCTTTAGCTGAAATGGTGTCTAAAAGTCTTTTAAAATCCATTTTGTTATTAACTAGATTTGCCCTTGACTAAAATGAGATTTTTATGCAAATGGGATGTGTTCTCCCTAGGTTTTTTTCACAGATAAACTGGGTGGTCTAATGATCAGTTTAGCAGCTAGATAAGGTCTTTTTTTATGTGCAAAGGGAAGTTCTTGTACTACCAGAATCTTTTTCATTTGAAAATCTAGTATTAAAGTTTGATAGTTTTAGCCTGAGTTGCAGTTAGTGTTGACCTTTATGTTTTAGTTCTTCATTTTAAAATATTCTCAGATCAAACTTGAGAGATTTTTCTTTCTGAACAGCTTTCACTGGTGTGCTGAGGTGGTGTACAAAAGGTCCTTCTTACAAATTTTCTTTTGCATTAGAATAGGTGCTTAGCCACTATGTGAGCATCAGATGACCCCCTGTCAAAGAAAAGCAGAATTTTAAAACAAGCACCAAGGAATTTGTGGTCATGGAAACTTGTGCTCTGGGAGTCATGAGTCTTTAAGTGTGCCCTCACCACCTACACACAAATCTGGCTGCTCTCTGGTCTTTCAAACCAATATAAAATCAAGCTGGTATATTTTTACAGTTTAATTGTTACAGTGATAAGATTCATCTTCAGGATTCTTCTTTTCTATTTTTTTTTTTTTTATTTTTAAGCATTGAGTCTCCCAGGTGTGTGTATTGTACCTCTGCTAATTTTTGTCTTGTCTCTTGTCGATAGACTTCAGTATGCAGAATGTTGGGTGTTACAGTACAGTTGGCCACCACCAACTGCTATGAAACTGTTCAGTACATTGTAATTCCGTTTAATCTTGTTTAAATATTCTATAACTGGGCAAAGGTGCTGTATTTGAAGGGGGGAGGGAGGGTCAGAGATAGGTAGGGTAGTATTTCTTAATTTACATACACTGTAGCACACAGTAGGGAGCTCCTAGCATTTGTAGTACTAAATAAGTATGTACATAGCAAAATGTCTTTATTGTGTGCTTTGCAGAATATGTGCATACAGTTTGCACGTCCTGTTTTGGGGGGTAGGGTTTGTTTTAAGCAGTGTTTGCCTGGAGAGTGATATGCTTGCTGCTTAATCAAAGGATTAAAGTTTCAAAGAAATCTGTGTCTTCTATTTTTATGTACCTTGTAATGGTCTAATATGTTAGGGCCCTTATACTGTGATTCTCTTCTAAATTCATTTATATTTTTTTAAAAATTAGAAATAAAATTATACAATGGTGTTGATTTCAGTGGGAAATTTCTTTTGCCATATCTAGTCTCCTGTTTTGTAATGTAGTAATGAACTCTGACTTCAAGGTTGGCTTAATTTTGTCACTTTAAAAAATGTACAATGTTTGCACACTAACGTTTGGCAGAGAACGTGTATCCTACATTGTTCAAAGCTAATGTAACTCTACAGCTTTTTGTACAGTTTATTTTAGTTAATAAAGCAAAACGGTACTAAAAAACTACATTTTACAAATGCAAGGCATAATTGGAGCAACGTGTATTCAAGAAACAACACTTGCAAAATATGGATGTACAAGAACTATCAGATTTAATTGTTGCACTTTAAATCAGAATGGGTACGAAGTTGAGCAGGTATTTCTGCATTTAATAAAACAATCACTAAACATTGCACATCATAGTAAAGCAGTTTAATTTGTTGTTCCTGAGCAAAAGGAATTAGGTACTTTTGTCCTTAGGTTTTCATCCTTAGAGTGTTGGGATTTTACTTTTTTCTGGAAACCTCACAATGCATCAGAACAGAACACAAGCCAGTAGATTACAGATGTGGGAGTTTGTGTATGGACAGAGATGAATTGCAGAGTTTAGGGAATAGATTGGGATGAAGGTTACTAGGACTGTGTTGTGCCTCTTTATAACAAAAGAAAGGAATAGACTGAATTTACAGCTGAGGCCAGGCAGAAATGTGGTTGTCATGCAAAAGCAAAGCCAAACTCGCAGTCCATTGCCAATGAATTAGGCATGAAAAATGTACAGTCAGGTAGGGAGGAGAAGGAGGATATACAGGCAACAGTATCTGGACTATTTAATTAGCATGTGGCCCCTTTATAGAACACATATCCTCAAAATTAACACTGGAGTAAAACTTTGGAAAATAATTACTTCATATTTACCACTAGTGAAGGCTGCTACTTGTTAGTTCTGTCAAATCTTTAATCTTAAAGCTCTTTTTCAGTGCAGTTTTGTACACTGGAAGAATTCTAGCAGCACAATAAATCCTCATTGCTGTTACTGACTTGGCAGTTTTCCCTTGGACTGGCCCAGAAGGAAGCACTGAGATTCAGGGATTGTGATCTCTACTGCAGTTTCAAGGATTCAACTTTGTCTTAATGTAGACCAGGCCTCCTGTTACACTCACTGAGCCTTAAGAGTTGGGATTTTTAAAGTAATGCCTGTACCTTGATTTCTGATGATTTTATTGATGGATCTTCATCCCCATAAAGCACTGTTCTGGGGAATTACCATGTTCTGCACTGGGAACATAGTGCAGCCAGTGTGCATCTTGGGAACCTGATCCCATCTCTAAACTATTCATCTAAATTTATAAATATTTAATTACAGGAACATAATGCCTGTTGTAATGACGGATCTTCCTGCAAACTTCCCAGCAAGTAGCACCCAGACTAATCAGAATATTCCTAAAAGCTAATTAAAAGTAAAAACAACAAGGAGTGTTTTTAAAAGTGTCTGTTGTAATGTCTTTGCTGGACTCCCAGAGTCAATGCACTATAGACTGACTCCCTCGGGAGTGACAATTCTGAGTCATTTTAGCAAAAGAAGAATCTTTCTGAAACCATTTTATTAGTATTGGTTTTAGAGCTCCTTTGAAGACAATCCAGATAACTCGATCCAATTGGTTCTTTTTTTGTTAGCCTTAGTGCTTTTGTGCGTATGCTGGGATGGAATGTTCCTTAGAGACCGGTTTTCCTAGAAGTGGTTTAATGTGAAAGACAGAACAAAGTGCAGCAGCAGGTGATGTGGAACAGGCAGCAAAGCCTTCGCATCAGTACTGTTGGCTGGAGGAGGGCGGTGTTGCCTGCCTTTGTAAGGAACCCTTCAGCACGTCTCGGGTCATTAGCCAGTAGCACTGGCATCTAATAGTAATATAATAATAGCAAATAATAACTGGCACGTGGCATGTCCGTGTCCTTTGCCTATTTAGCATGGGCTTTGTTTCGCTCCTTCAGTCCCGCAGGTGTAAATAATGAAAGAGCAACTACCTGCCCTCCCTGCGGGCGGGCGGCGAGCGCTGTGTCCGAGCCCCGCCGCTGCTCCTCGTTCCCCCCCCTGGAAAACTCCCAGGCCTGCGGGGGACGGCTCTCCCGACCTCACCGAACCTCACGGGGCGTTCGGTGTGCTGCACGGCGGTGCGGTGAGCCCGGAGCCGGCGGCGGTGAGGACGGGCTGCCGAGGAGCCTTCCCGAGCCGCCGGTCCCGGAGCTGCCGTCGCTGAGGAGGCGGGGGAACGCCCTGGCTTCCTCCCCCAGCCCGGGAGCGCCGCCGGCGCGCGGAGCGGGGCGGTGCCGCCGCCGGGGTCTCCCCGCCCGGGGGTTGCCATGAAACCGAAA
>NW_024582063.1:9484511-9507903 GCF_017639235.1 Corvus kubaryi | reverse complement strand
CAGGTGCGGCGGGGCCGGGCGGGGGCCGGGGCGTGTCGGGGAGCGGGGCTGGGCCCGCGGGCGGCGGGTGCTGGCCGGGCTGGCGGGGGACGACGCCTCCCTGAAGTCCCTGTCCCAGCCCCGCGGTGCAGAGGGAAGTCTGCGCGGGGCTGCTCTCTTCCGCTTAGAGAGGAGGCCCGGGTCGCAAAGCCGAAGTTGGCGCCCCGGGAGTTGTGCGAGGTGTGGCGAAGCCCTCGCCCCTGGCGCCGGGGTTTCCCCCGTGGAGCCGGGCTCAGCCCAGCCCTGCCCCGGATGCGCCACGGCCGCCTCCCCCCGGGGATGCCGGAGGGAAAGGTAGGCCCGGTGCCCGCCCCAGAGGTTGGCAGCGCCGAAATTTTGGGGGCTGGGAAGGAAACAAAGCCGGGACTGCTCGGATGAATGAAGAATGTCTTTGCAGCTCTGATCTTTTCAGACTGCAGGGAACTGTAACAAGCATCCCCGCTGGTGTCAGCTGAATGCTGCTGGGGGGAGGGAATTTCCCCTCTGTGCGTATGCAGGGAGTCTTCTGATTTTCCTTGATTAACAGCGCTCTGGGAGCATCTTGAGGCAGCAGGCTTTAACCAAACATTTTCAACACTCTTCATATTTAGAAGGAAAAATGAAGAGCTCCTATTGTTGGCACTTCTTGAATTGCTTTGCCTATTGTTAGCTTGGCTGCTCCTTCCCAGTGCCAGCCAAGAGCAACTTTTCTCATAACTTCCGTTTAATAAATACGGGATGGCTGAAAGGAGTGCAGTGATGTGCTAAAAAGAGCTGGGTGTATTCAGGTCAGGCACATCTCCAGGCTGGCAGCAGAAACAAGGTTGTATTTTTAAACCTCCCCTGCTGATTGAACACAGAGCATGCGGGTTTAGTGATGAAGGTAAAATTGGGGTGCTCTGGGATGCCCTTGTGCATGAGCATTGCCCTGGGTGGTTTTTCACTTCTTCTTCTTTTGTCTGAGGACTGTGTTGTATTTTTGCTTTTGAGCTAAGCGTGAGGTGTGGTGGTGATGTGCTGCACTCAGCCTAAAACCACCCAGGACAACTTCCTTTGCTGTTAGCCTTGATTATCTTATTTTATTTCTGTTGTGCAGAAAGTGTTTGCTGTGGTTGAGGACCCCTCTGTGTGAGCAGAAGGCAAAACCGCAGCCCTTGGCTGAAGGGAGTTTATAGATCAAGTCAGGAGGGAGGGACGTGCCTGCGTGCGGGAGCAATAGGAGGCAGTGCGACCCTCTGGATCACCATGATAGTCAGAAGCCAGTTGTTCCCAGCTGCTGGGCAAAGGAGATCTTGAAGAAAAGATTTGAAGTAGAACAGCCTGCTAATATCTCTCAAAAAAACATCTGCCCTCGCAGCACACACTTGCTCAAATACATAACAAGGAGTCAGTGGAGCCTGTTATCATTGCTTGGGCAGAGAGGAAGCCTTTATATCTCTGGAGGCAATGCAGGGGCAAGTGGAGGGAGACTAGAACAGGCTTTGAAAGTGAAGAGGTTTTGGTGCAGTGGGAAAGTGAAGGGATGGTGAGAGGTGATGTGGTTGTAGCTATGGCTTAGAAAAATGATCTCTGTGGCAGCATGCAGGGTGGATGAATGAATAAAATACTACATTGTGAGAGAAATAAGTGTTTGCAAATGAGTGTTTTCCCCATTCCTGGAACTGTTCAAGGCCAGGCTGGATGGGGCTTTGAACAACCTGGTCTAGTGGAAGGTGTCCCTGCCCATGGCCAGGTGCTTGGAACGAGATGATCTTTATGGTCCTTTCCAACCCAAACCCTTGATTCTATGAAAACCAGAGGATGATGATGATGGACGACAGTTTTGTGTTAGTAGACAAGAAATACTGTGTCATATAAGACATGAAGCAGGAGAAGTTGGTGAGGTATTGTGAGCCTGAGAGAGATTAAGGCTGTGGAGCTAAGTGGAACAGGGTCTGGTTGTGTCAGGTTGGGCCACAGGGGCTGTGGAGAAAAAGGGCTGTGGGGGAAGCTTGGGGTCATCATCGTGGGCTGGTCATCATCCACAGCCCGGATATCAGAGGAGAGGCTGAGTTCAGCCTGTGCAGGAAGATGGTCTGCAGCAATGGGGCACATCTCTGAGTACCTGGCAGGAAACTTTAGGGTTAGAAACTGAAGAGGTGTAAGCTGCTGAAAGATAAGATTCAGAGTAACTTCATGAAGGAAGAAAGAAAAGCTTGTGGCACTCACATGGTATTTATGGGGTTTAGAGAGGGTAAGGAATCACAGCCAGGAGGCGACAAGATTTTAAAGCTAGAAAGCTGCTGTTGTAGACTTGGACCAAAGGAATTTCAGGTAAGTGCAGAGGGCAGAAACCAGGCAGTTCTTTATTTCACCACACAGGCTCCCTAAAGCAGGAGCAGTTCTTACACAGCTGTTAAAGCTATGGGACAGGTCAGGAGCTCTTCATTCTGTACCTCATATTGCTTGGGTCACTTGGCAAAATCCCTTCAGTGGGCAGGTGCACACTTGTAGGGTGCTTCATCTCCTGGACTTTATTTGTGCCCACCTTTAAGTTATCCTATAGCCCTCTGTCTTCTTCAGTTCTTTGTCTGACCCTTTGATGGTTTTGCATAATCATTTATCATCAGGAATCATCTGGCTAGGGAGAGGTGTTCCTTTTTCTGGCTTGTCAGACAGTCTGTGTGAGTTGTAACTTTTCTTGGTCTCCTGATCCTGTGGAGGCAGTTCGTGGTGGCTGCAGGGATTCAGATTGCTTCTGCTGTCTCGAAGACATTCCATTCTTGGGAGCATTCCTTGCCCAGAGCAGCGTTGCAGCCTGAGGGTGCTGCTGCATGACCCCAGCCAGCTGCCTGGGACACCTTACAGCCAGTGTGCCCTTGGCGTAAGGATTTCAGAACCTCTTCTTTTACTTTCTGAGGCTTTTCTGTCCAAGTTTCTTGGCACCAAGTGTGAAGGGTTAATGATCACACTGTTAGTCATCAGTCCCTTATCAGTACCAATGTGCAGTTGTTCCACTCTCTTCCCTCAGCCTAGGAAAGAAGCTAACCTATTTACCCTGGTGTGTGGCTGGGCTCGGGAAAGTGAGGAAACTTGAGTCATGCTGTATTGTTAATAAAAATGTTGCAAAAATTTCCAGTTTCCCCTGCTCGATATTGCAACAAATACACAAGTGTGTGAGAAACTGTCTGCACCTAAACCACAGGGGTTTTGATATGGGATTGCCCAGAGTGCTCTGTAGTTAAGCATGTTTGTCTCTGGGAGTGGGACTGATAAAGCAAGTTTTTGTGTGTACTGACGTTTGCATATAGGGATTCTGTAAGATTAAGTACGTTGCTGTGAACTTACTTTGCAGAAGATGATATCAAAATATAAAAGTTACTTATTAGTATTATGCAAAGCCACCTAGTGACTAACCAAACCTCAAGATTAGGAACCATCTGCAAAGCAGGTTTTTCCCAAAGTAGGCGCTGTGAGACATGAAATGGTCAGACCTGTGCTAAGTCATATGGTTCACAGTCTTGTCTGCTATTTCCATGTGCTTGACGCTGGAATGTGGCCCTATGAAAGAAACAAAAAAATGCTGTGGCTGCCTGGCTGTGGCAGCATGCTCAGGCAGAGCAGCATGGCTTTCCACTGCCCACTGCTTTTGGAGAAGGGGCCATGGGAAAGCACCGCTCATGGTTATTACCTCTGTCCTCATGGGAGGGACTTTTTAAGAATACATTCTTTCTCCTGTTGATTTTTTTTTTTTTTAAAGAAAAGAAAATGGTAACAATCTTTGCTGTCACCACTTTTTCAACAGCAAGTTCATGGGGTCCCCGCCAGCATCTGGGTTTTTACATTAGCAGTGATATCTTCAATGACAGCTGTGGCTAGAAAAATGTGTGTCTGTGTCATCAGATATATGTATGTGTTAAAAAAAAATTGAGCTCCTCCTAGTAATTCAGATGAATAACCATTGAGTTGATTCATAGATTTATGTATAGATGATGGTAAAGTTCTTTATTAATACTGAGTCAAAGGTCTGGGCGTGGAAAATTAAAACCAAGAATCTCTTGTGCCTTGAGTAGATATTCATGGCCAAACCAACTGAATGGTCAAATCAGCTGAAGTCCTGAACAGTGTGTCCCTGTAGGGCTGAGAAAGAGACGTGAACTTGAAAGCCCCAAAGACCTGGTTCTGCAAAGTTTGTAATAGCCAATTATTTGTTAGGAAAAGCGAGGACTCACTTTGGCTTCACTACACTAAAAGATAAAAAATTAAAGCCTGTTAATTGCCTTGCTCTCTGTCCCTTACTGTTACTCTTTGTTCAGCAACTTTATTTTGTTTTTTGTCTCTTCCTTCATTCTGTTTCCTAAGTGCTGTTGCTGTCTGTTCACTCACGTTCATCCTCTTGAGTTTGCTTGAAACTTGGTCAGGGTTTCAGCACTGCGCTTGGTGCTGGAGGAGGTCAGGGGCTGATCACGAACAATAACACTGGCCTGCTGCTCTCTACTCATCTGCAGAGTCAAACTGTTTAAAATTAAGATCCTGCTGCCACTCAACTTCTCCATTTGGGGTTTTCCCCAAAGCTTCCCAGAAGCAGATGGTGCTTCCTGGAGCTGTGCTTGCAGAGCACTGTGCTTTCTGCAGTGCTGCCTGCTCACGACAAATCCAGCTGGATGTGTCCTTCCTTCAGAGCTGCCAGGCTCAGGGAAAGCCTATGTAGAAGCTGTTGTGTTGTTCTAGTGTCAGCCTGGTCAGAGGTGGTGTAGAGTCAACAGCCTGACCAGGAAGTAATTGGGGGCAGGTGCTGATGGCAGGGATGAAAGGATACCTTCTGGGTTAAAAAGTTTCCTTTTCCTTCCACATAGAAGTGAGCTTAGGCTGTGCTGAGAAATGCAACTCAAATAAATTTAATTGATCCCATAAAGAAGTGGCATGCCTACAAATTGGTGCCTTTCCCTTTGCCACTGACTTAATGATGCAATGATTTGTCTGTTCCAGAGCTTTGTGGAAGGTTCAGGAAAACATGCAGTAGGTTGAGATACCTCCTGGGAGGGAAGAAGGAAATTGAAATAGGTTAGAAATGCTCTGGGAACAAGTTCAGTTAAAGGGAAAAGATGAAAGAGGGTATATGTTGCACTAAGTACAAAGGAGAATAGAAACTTTTTTTGGAAAATTAGTATTTTAAATTACAGGAGACTTTAAAATTATTGCTTTTAGAGAAAATATGATATGTTACTTTAGGAAAGGAAGAAAAAAAAAGAAAAGAAAACAAGAGACCAGAAAGCAAAGGAAGAGGGCAGAGGAGGATAAAGAAAGAGTGGGGGTAGGGATGGAGCCTAAGGCACTGCCACGAGGGCAGCACATTTTGGACTGGGGAGGGAGGCTGATGCAAAAAGAGGGAGATGGAGGCTGCCAAGAAGCCTGTGTGCACAATTAAGTTCAGACTACAAAACCATTAGGGTTTATGGCCACTTAAGCTATTACAAAACCAAATAAAATGTTTATTTTCTTAAAATGGATTTTAGAGTCCTGTTTAAATGTGACATGCCTGTGCAGCCTGTGGCATGGGCTTATGTGACCGAGCCAGTGCTGCTTCCTCTGTGAGCCACCACTTCGCTTCCTGCAATGGGTGGATTCACCCAGCTTTGCCAAGGCTGCTGTGGAGGGATGCACAGGATTGGATCTGGGTTTTTCTTATGTCCTTGTCTGTTTCCTGCTGCCCTTGTACTTTTTCTTTGATCACATCACTCATCAGTTTTGTGGAAGGTGAAATCTACTCTGTATCTTGGATTCCAACTGTGAGAAATGTCCTTGGTAACCTTGCGTTGCTCCAGATGGTAAAATCTGCAGTCCGTACACCATTGCAGTAAGGCAAAATACTTTTCAGTGGCTTGCCTTTTATCCTAGCCCTTCTAAAACATTTTTATACATGATCTTTTCAAAGCTACTCTGGGGGATTTCCACTCCCTTGCTGTTTTAAAATGCTTGTACTGCTGTGTTAACCACAAAGCTCACACTGGTGCACTCTGTCTCTCTGTCTCTCTCTCATTTTCTCCCCATTGAGGACCAGCTACAGTTTGCAGGTATGGCTTTACCAAAACGTGTCTTGTTCACACTGGCAGGAGCTTAACTTTGCCAGAATTGTTTCTCATTTCTAAAGGGCTATTCAGGGGGTTGTCACACAGGGGTTAGGGGAAGGCTGCAGACCCAAAAACATCTCAGGAACCGAGTTCACTCCCTGAACTGGGGAAGTGGTGCCACAGTGTCATAGGCGTGCACAGCAGAGCCTTCTTACTGAGATTTCTGTTGGTGCTTGGGAAGGTGATAAAACATTCAGGGATTGCCACAGAAGTGATGGCAACAAAGTTATTTTCCAGCTGTGAATGAGGTTATTTTAAGGCATAACAATATTGTGTTGATTAGAAATAGATTTCTTGATAATGCAAAATTAATTAATTAATTATTTTTAGAATCTCCAGGGAAAACAGTAGATGTAGCAAATAAGTAAGCTGGCTGTAAAATCAATGCTGCTTCAGCACCAGACACACTTCATTAGTTGTAAGAGTGTATTTTTAATTTTTTTTTAAATGCTGGGTTGTAATCTGTGTCTTAAAAACCTGATGAAGTCCAGTCTTATGGGAATTTATTGTAATGCTTGACTGTACCTCTGTGCAAAGGAAACCGTAGTGTCTTACTCTGCTTAGTAAAAATTTGCCTATGGAGATGAGCAAACTGATGCTTGCTTAGTAAGGTTTTACTGTGCCTTGAGGATGAGGTAATATTACAGTTGGAACTTCCAATAGTATAGTGGTGTCTATATACAAAAGAAAATGTTTATTCTGCTGTCCTCTGCAGCAACATCCCCTGGGGGAGCTCAGGCACATATCCTGTAGGAAATTGTTGCTGTTAGAAGTACTCTCTCCTGGGTACTAGCTGGTCATTGCACTGCATCTTTTAAGTGATCAGGACAACAGCAGGGCAGCTCCTGAGGTTCACTTGCTGCCAGGTGAAGTGGGAGTGAGCCTTGAGTTGAGCAGTGGGTCTGTGTTGGTGCAACAGGGGATCTTTTCTCTCCTCAGCCTCTGTGCTGGAGGGAAACACACGATGCAGCCAGGGTCCTTCTCCCACATTGGGACTCTGCAAGTGTGTTTTGTTGTCAGCAGTCAAAATGTTCTAGCTCTTCCTGGGCTGGAAGGGACAAGGATGATCCCCCAGTGATGTCAGATGTCATCATCTCCTCTTTTGACATGACTCTGTATAACTTGCTGTATCTTAAATGTGTATTCCAAACTGTATAAACACTTTCAGTCATTCTTTAGCAAACTCTTACCTCTTCCACTCTGTGGGTTGAGTTGGGGCATATATTTCTTGTCCCCAAAACAGTGGGTTTTGGAGGGGCTTAGAGTAGTAAATCATACAACTTCGTTATTTTAATTCAAAAGTACTGGAGGCAGCTAATCTGTTTATAAGTTTAATAGTTTATAAGGCAGCTTGGAGAGGATTGTTTTAGTGCAAGATCTGTTTCCCTCTATCCTGTTTCTGCCTGTCAGCTCCCAATGAAGTGACTTGATCTTAGACCTCTAAATTTGGCAAAATTTTTCCCACTGTGACTAAGACAGTTCTGATCTACCATAAAAGGTAGATAATTTTAGAGGGAGGGACAGGGCATCTTCTAAGACTTGTCCCTACCAAGTGTCCTAGGGCGAAGCAGTAGAGCTGAACTAGAGCTACAGAAAGGTAGGTGCATAACCTTTTCTCCATGCCCTGTTGTATGTATCACATGGAAGCTGGTAAGTGAGGAAGCGATCAAGGTGCTTTTTACTGGGAATACCCCAGTCCTGGAGGGTGGCTGAGCATCACCCTCCCCTCATGCAGTGAACCTGGCCGAAGCCAGGCTCTCAGCCCCATTTGCTGGGCAAGCAGGACCAAGGATCTTGTCTTCTTGTCCATGTGTGATGATCAAATCTGTGATAATGACCTGGATTTTCCTTTCTCAGTCTGGGACATGGTGGCACCCAGTGCCTGTGTCTGGCTCTGCTGTCCTGGAGGTTTTGGCCGTAATGGTGCACTCACAGCTCATGGTGCTAACCTTTCAGCAAGGCTTGGCTTCATGTGAGAGAAAACAGGAAAAACATATTCTCTTTTAAAAAAGCAACTACATCATAGGGAATGGTTTTTCCTGTGTGCATAAAGTATGTGTTTGTGGCTAGAAGAAGTTAATCTGTCCACAGTAGTTCAATGTGATATCAGGGTTCCACACAGCCTCTGTCATTCTGTCTGCGGGTGCTGTAGGTAGAGAGCAGCAGTGCTGGGGGGAAGCTGTTTGAACATGGCTTTAAAATGTTGATGCAATTTTATATTCTAGTAAGTCATGCCAATGCTGATTTTTCTCCTCATTATTATGTTCTGCTCAGTTTCTGAACAATAAGCAATTCTAAGTGTGGAACATTTTACTGGAAAACATTTGGGCTCGGTTTGGTGTGGCAGTAGTTGAAACAGGATAGCTCACAATTTATAAAGTTTATTTTTGTTATGAAAATTATTCCACTTGGATTATTTCCAGTGAGGTTAAAGCATCTGCATAGAAAGAGTTGTTCCAGAAGCATTTTGCTTGTGCAGCTAATGGTGCAGACAGGGGTGGGAAGGTGCTGCTGGGAGCTCTTTGTACTGCACACTGCCTTTGAGCTCCCACCCATTGGTAGCTCTTCATAGGACTTGGGCTTAGCCTCTAGGGATTCATACCACTTTTTTTATGTGTGGGCAGAATTAATTCTATTTATTTCAGTAGAGGGAAATCTTTTTTTTTTTTTTTTTTTTAATGTGTATATTTTCAGTCTCCATAGATTGGGTGTTTTTGTGTGTGTGCTGTTGCAGTAGAGTTGCAGTGAAAATCACTTTACAGCATGCACTGTGTCTGCCACAGGAGCATCATTATGCAGCACGAGCTGGCTGCTCTCTGCTATTTTAAACCAGTATTGCAGTTTGCACGTGTGCTGAAAAACTGCAGCATACACAAAGGCAGGACACCTTCCCCTTGCTGGAAGCTGTGAGAAGGAAGAAGTGAAAGCTACCTCAGCCCCTACCTACGCTGGCCAGGCATCAGCGTAAGCAGGAAATTGATTCAGATAACCCTGGGGTGCTCTCACTGTCACAAAAAAGCACTTTTTCCCCTGACAGTTTCCCTTTGGTTTCAGTTCAGAAAGCCCATGCATGGAGCCAAGCCAGAAGTGGGAGCAAAGCTGCTGCAACCTGCCCTGAGTCACTGAGTGCTGGGATGGGAATTACATGCTGCCTGGGATGGTTTGGATCACATCCCACCGAGTGCTGGCTGGCAGTAGGGCTGGCACAGGGCTGCTGTTTCTCAGCTCCTCTGAGTCTCTCCAGCTGATTTACACGGGCATCTCTCCAGCTTGGGCAAAGGATTGCCATCCACAGGCCTCCTCCTGGGGCAGCCCATTTCTTCCAGCAGAACAGCTGCAAATGCTGCAGCAAAGCTCCTGCAAGGCTGGCAGTAGCGGTGATCTCCCTGATCTTCTGGGCACCCAGAGGTTTCCGCTCTGCCCTCTGAGCAGGCAGCCTTCCCTTTCACCTGGGGTGCTCTTTCCTATGCCCTGAGATGTCCTCAGCTGTGCAGTACCATCCTGGGCAATGCTGAGGTGGAGGAGGTGTTTTCATGGAGATGCCAAGAGTCTCCATTTTTAGGAGTGGGATCTGGGTGGGGTGCGTTATGAAGGTGTTTAAGGAGATACAGGCTCTCATTTCAGCAAGAGAGTTGGAAGGTGTTGTACCACAGCAGAGTGCTCCTTGCAGAAAGAAATGGGAGTGATTTTGGTTGATTTAATGAGCAGTGAGAGCTCTGGAGGAGTTACTGGGATAGGATTTTGGGCTGATGACTGTGTTTCTTTTTAATGTGTCCCATAACTTTTTTGCCTAAAACTTCTCACCCCAGCTGGAGTTTCTGGAGTTAAGGAAGATCCCTAAAGGCAAAATGGGTAAAACACAGAAGCTGTTGTTGTAGTTGTTGTTGGTTTTATTTTAGTGTGTTTTTACACATTAGCTTGCTAAACCATACCATCAGATGATGTAAATGCTGGAGCATAATAGGACTGGGGAGACTGGATGCCAAGTAAATGGGAGAAAGAGCAGTAATAAGAGAGAGGAAGGAAACTTGCTTCAGAGGTGTCACCAACCGATGGCAGAGTGAGCTCTTAGGCAGTTCATCCTGTAGGTGGTCCATGCTCTGGAAATTAATGGTGACTGCTCTCCATCTGCCTTAGAAGCAGCAAGCACACTCCGCTGCTGGCATCTGCTACCGAGGCAGCCCAGACATGAGACTGGTAATCCCTCAGGCTGCATTTTGGCATCCCTGGTTGATGTGAGGAAAATAGAATTGCTCCTTATTAGGTGTCAGGGAACTGGGAACCCCGTTTTCAGAGGAGGAAAGATCAGCTGTTTAAAAATTAAAGGAGAAAATGGACAACCATGTCTGGTTTGAAGCAGAAGGCTGTTTATTTGGAGGGATCAAACAGGGTAATTTGCAAACTCCTGTTGGAATAATAAGTCTTGATGGCTGGAATATGATTAGGGCTCATATTCCTGAGTGCTACCAATGTTAGATGATCAGGTGTGCTGGAGTATGTCAGACATTCAGCCTGGTGAAAGGCAAGGAGACTCTCACAAGCTGGGGAGGTGAATACTGTGTACAACCACTAACGAGGGTGCTGAGTTACAGGAGCACTTAAATGTTGGCTGTGGAATACATTTTAATTGGTTAAGTGCTTTGGCGTGTTTTTGAATCAGGCACATTATCTGTCCGCTGGATTTCCTTGCCCAGGATGGATTGCTAAAGTAGAAAGGAAAATGGATGTGGCTCTCTGAAGCCCGAGGTGCTCTGTGGCAGCTCACTAATTGCTGCTTTCGTGGGCTGCTGCAGCAGGGAGGGAGGGCAGAATGTCAGTGCTGGGCACGCTGTTTCATGCCAGACACAAGGTTGTTAATGGTGATGTGCTAGCCCTGCTTCCCTCCAAAAGCAGCAAATGCCCTTGGTAACCTTACAGGAGATGAGTGAGAGCTCTCAGAGAGGTGTTGATGCCAGTAAGAGTGACACCAGTGACTGACAGGGTGGGTGGTGCACACAGAGGAGAAATAGCATCCCACAGCACAACTGGAAAACTGAGCACTTCCCTCATGAAATGATCTGGGAGCTGTACAATCCTGTAAGGAAAACATCTTCTGAGTGCAAAGCTGCAAGAAATGCCAACCAGAGTGGCTCTAGGTCTTGAGCTACTTGCAAAAAAAAAGCAACTGCAAGGTTGAGGGACTGGTGGCAAATCTCAAGGTTTGTGACTTAGGGCTTGGAACAAATATTGATGGTTTTTCTTACTGGAAAAGTAACGTTGCATTCCTATGCTGTGTATGAGTTACAGTAGGTTGAAAGAAAAACTTACATCACACTTCTGATTGCAGCCTTGCTTTTCTTCCTTTTTTTTCCACCACTTCTTTCAGACAGAATTAACACAGCCAAAAACTTGCACATAATTAAGTGAGATCAGAGTATACTGCTATAAATGAGTGATCAACAGGAAAAAGAAAGATGTCAAGTTAAGAGGCTTCAACTCCTGTAACACCTAAACTGAAGGTAAAATCCCCTTGCTGCCTTTTTTTTTTGTATGCTCCTTGCTGTGAACCACAAAGCCATCTCCTGCTTGAACCAGTGCAGTGAACTTGTAAATTCATGTGGGTGGGCTCTACTTTAGGTGGAGACTTTCCTGGTGAACATTAAGGCCAAGACTTGGATTCTGCTTTCCCCAGCTGTGTCTGTGACTCTTGTAGTTTTTTTTGAGACTAAGAACTGCTGCAAGAAAATTTTAAAAAATCAAAACCCAACCAAACCATAAAAATCTCAATTCTGTGGAATAATTTTCAGGTTGTGAAGCTCTTTTCCAAAGAAGTGTGCTTTGATGCTTGTTGTGTAATCTTCATTTTGTGGTTCTGTGAGCGTTTTGTTGTTCTTCCATAGCTGGCACCACATTTCCCTCTGAAACCTGTCTCCCCCCTGCAGATGAGAGCCCTCCTGCCAGCAGCAACCTGCTGCAAGCGGTAGCCGAGGCCGAGTGGCTGCCAGGGAGTATTTGAAGAGCTTCTCCCTGTGTCTGCTTCACTTCCCAGTGCAGCTCCCATGGCCTGTGACGAACCCGCTGCTCTCTCGGGCATCTTCACGCGCCAGAACTCTGCCAGCACCAACTCTCTGGACTTCGAGCCCAACACCGACTACAAGTTTGTGGAAAGCCTGGAGGAGCGCTACAAGTGCGCCTACTGCCACCTGGTCCTGCACAACCCCCACCAGACGGGATGCGGCCACCGCTTCTGCCAGCAGTGCATTCTTGCTCTGAGGTGAGAGCAGACTCCTCCCGTACCTGCAAGCTCCCCTTGTTCTTTTTCCTAAAAAAACCAGCCCACATCATCTATAAATGAGCAGTGAGTGCCATAATAATATTACCAACACAGTAAGAGGCTGAAGGAGTCAGTGGAAGGACTCTGTTGAACCCAGTGACTGTGTGCTCAGTGTTTTAAAGGTGTCTCTAACCCGGTGCTGGTGAACCGCAGGGAAGTCAGCGTAAAGAAACTATTGATGTAAGCTGATACACTGCTGTGTGAGATGCTGCTGTGGTCTGTCTGCCTGCCGTTGTGCTCTTCAGAGGAATTTGCTGCATTGATGTCTCACGGTGTTGGTGCTGGTGGTTAGATTAGGCTGTGTTCATTTGCTTCTGCATAATTCCTCTGAATTTAGCAGAATTATAAAACTGATGTTAATATTATCTGATACTGCAGTTAGATCACAAGGCTGCTGGCATCCCTCTGCTTGGTACAAATGAGTTTACCCCCCAGACCTGTCTGGGAATACATTATGGACTGTTTGGTGTACCTGAAGGCAGGATTTCTCCTGGAAAGGCTGCAGAGGAGCCTCTTTACATGGATGGATGTCACTAATTAACTTTTGTGAATTTTAGATGCTTCACATTTGCTGCTTTGTCTCTGTGTTGCTCCCTTTTGCACTGCCTCAATGAATGTTTTCCTGCACCCTATCACAGGATTTCTGGAAGCCTTTTAAGAAAGGAGCCATTAGGTCTTCTTTTACTGGTGTAGCAAGGAGGGCACTGGTTCTTCTAGGCAAAGGCTGGGTTTAAAGCGCACAATGAGATTTTTTGAGATACGACATCTGTGAGCTGCAGCTGGCCAGAGAGTGACTAGTCCTCTTAATTAAAAAACATCTTGTGGTTTTTACCATTGAACACTCTTAGGACAAACTCTGCTTTCTATTACATATTCACGGTTGCCGCTTTATGTCCTCTCTAAGCTCTGGGCAGAATTTGGCTGTGTAGTTGCTGGATAAAAGTGTTTTCAAAGGACTTTTTTTTTGTTTTTATGGTATCTACTGCTGACTTCTGTCAGAGTCAGATTATAGCATAGCCCAATTTCATAAAATAAATTGAATTTCCTGTGGGTTAACACGACTCTTCTTTTGATCTAGAGAGTTAAATGCAGTACCCACCTGTCCTGTCGACAAAGAAACAATAAAAATGCATGAGGTAAGTGGCTATAGCTTTATTTCAACAGTCAGCATTTACATGGGAAAGGCAAGACAGCTGAGAACAAGGTGGCTTTTAGTCCTCAGAGCAGAGCAGTTTTTCTGTCTCTGAAATGATGCTAAAGGAAGCAGTGTACTCAGTGATGCTTTCCCAGAAAGAAATTATGGCTGTCTAGCTAAAGCTTCATTTTATACTTCATGTTCTAAAGTTATTTCATTTTAGTCTTCTGTTATTTCCAGTAAAGTGTTGAAGAATTTCACAAAGCTTTAAATCCTCTCAAGTCACCAGATGTCTGGCTTTTTATGGAGATTTTATTGACTTGCTTTTTTAATGCCCTATCTTGCTAGGATATCTTGTTCATCTGATTGTCTTTGTTTTCACTTGGCTGTAATTTGCTGTCTTGACTATCTGCATTAGCTCTTACTAGCCCTGAAGATTTAATTTACTTTTGGGTAACTTTTAGAGAAAAAAATAAGTTAATCCTTTTTATTTTGCAAGCTATTGTTGGTTTTGGTTGATTTGTTTTATAATGGATACATTTGTCCTTAATTATATTCCAAGACTTGAAAGTGTACTGTATACTTGGTCCTGCCAGATATTTTCCAGGGAAATAAAATGTTTCCTTCCTCTCTCTCCTACTCCTGATTGGAAATTGTAATCAGACTGTCCACAGGATTTTTGGTTTTCATTTGCCATCTTCTACTTCTTGCAAATTTTGATGGCAACAATGCAGGAAGATCTCTTAAATAAGACAGAGAGTTTGCTCTGGGGGCTTCGTTTGCTTCTGCATATACAGCTGAGAACGGTGCTGCTTCTCAGAGGTGGCAGAAAGGATATCTCAGCACTGCCTCCATCCCAAAGGCACTTGAACATAGTGGAGCATGCACAGAGCTGATTTGGCTTTTGGGGCATATTAGCTCCAGTTGCTTTCCTCTAGATACAGGCAGGCTCTGGCAGTGGTTATACAGCTCCTGTGCTACTAGTCCTGCTGGCTGTGGGGATGGATCAGCATCTGTGGAATAACTATGTGGGGGGAAAAAAAACCCTATAAAACAAATTTCAGAAATGGTTTAATTTATAGTTTTAATACAAATTTTCAACATTAATTATTAAGAGCCATACTCATGATTATGGAGTCTACACTTGAACACTCAGAAGATCTGTAGCGATGTATTGTTCTTTTATATTATAAGTAATATCCCTTGTTGTGGTGGCCAGTGAACATACATTACAAGGGACAGAGAGTTCTCAGTAAGACAAGTCCCCAGCACCACAAGAACCACTTTATGTTAGGGTGACCAGAAAGGCTTCTCCCAGGATGCTTGTTCTGTTATGTTACTCTATCCCAGTTTGGATTCCCCGGTTGGCTGTCAGCCTCTACCCCCTGTCACTCCCCCAGAGCTTCCCCATTGGTCCCCGCTCCCTGGTCCTGCCTTTTCCCCGTCCCCGGGTAAAACTGTGAGTTTTGGGATCGTGTTGGTATTTGCCTCTGCACCCTTTGACAGTGTAGCAGCAATAAATGCTCCTGGCAGAACGCACACAAATGCCCTTCTCGCCTCTTTGCTACCGACTGTAACACTGAACCCACCCGTGCATCTGTGGGGGCACACGGGACCCCACGGAGCTGGGCAGGGACAGTATTACCATGTGACTGCATATTAAGGCTGGTTTGCTTCCTTTACAGGTATTCAAAGACAACTGCTGTAAAAGGGAAGTTCTCAACTTGCATGTGTTCTGCAAAAACTTTCCTGACTGCAATTCAAAAGTAATTCTGGGACGATATCAGGTTGGTTTGCTTGATCAAATTTTGAAGCCTTTGATTTTCATGACAGCCCTATGTATTTATGATCAGCTAAATTCCCATGATTTTCTTCAGAGTTATTGTTGCAATGTGGTTTAAGTACAAAGATTATGACAGCTATACACTGTAAGTAGCAAATATTACAGCTGTTAGCTTGTTCCAGCTTTGCCTTAGGGTTTTTTCTTTTTTAAATAAGAATCATTTGCTTTATGTAGCCTTAGTAAATTAGTGTCCATTCATATTCTGAATGTTTAGGTGATTGTTGATTCAAGGAAACGTCCCAGGTCACACTGGCCATTTGGCATTTAATCTGCTGGTGTGTGTTGCAGGAGCATCTCCAGCAGTGTTTGTTTCAAAGCATGCAATGCACTAATGATGGATGTCCAGATCAAATTCTTCGCAAAGACTTGAAAGAGCACTTGAGCCAGCACTGTAAATTCCGAGAAGAGATGTGCCAGTACTGTAATACATATGTGGTGTTAATTAACATAAAGGTAAGATTATGAAGCATTCCCAGGAGTCCATAGCACCTGTTTCCCCTTGATACTGCTGAGTGAAAAGTTTCCAGCATTGCAGTGGCACTTAACACCTGAAACAAAATTTGGCTGAGTAGCTGAAGGTGAAAGTATAATAACTGTGCTTTAAATAATATCAATTATTGATGCTCTCTTACGAACACCAAGGTGATATGTGGCTTGCATTTGTATGTTTGGGATTTCTTTTTGCATAGCTTCCTCTGCATATACTACTTTAAAAAAATAAAACCATTGCCTTGTTCTGTTCCTTTTTCTTCAGAATCATGAGAAAAATGATTGTCCTGATTATCCTGTGCCTTGTCTCCAAAACTGTTCACAAATAATTCTGAAAAAAGAGGTACAATTATTTTTTTTCACATATTGCAATTCAGCAGATCACACATGTTTATGAAAACTGAAAGCAATGTTGCAGACCACATTTGCCCGTGCCAATAAAATTTCAATGCTCTAAGTGTTTAGTTTGTTTGATCCTAAAAGGGATATATCTCCCATCTTTTAAGTGGATTATTCTGTCACTGCAAGCCATTGGTGTTTTGCAGAATGGAAAAATACCTGGCTTGCTTATTGATTCTGAATACTCATTTTCCTGTTTAGGTGATTGGTGGTGTCACGACAGTGGCCTTTATTCACCCTTTGTGCAGGCATTTAGATTTCATTAGTGCTTCAAATTACCAAGTAATTATTTAATCACAACCTTCTTTGTTAATACATGCAGATCGAAAAGCACCATGCTGTGTGTCCTGAGGCAGAAGTGGACTGCCCATATAAGCAGTACGGCTGTCATGTAAAGGTACTGTTTTACAGATCTTTGTCTGCACCAGGACTGGACTCTGTCTCCCAAACCAAGCACAATAATTAAAATAACCAGTTGATGTCCTTTCACAGCCATTTCTGCTGTTGGTTAAGATGCCATCCTAGAAAATCAGGACTGCCTTTCCCTCACTTTCAAGGCATAAAGGAGACATTTTGAATGTTTGCATTACTAAATTTTTTACTGACAGCTTCAAAAATCTGCTTATCTTACTATTTTATTTTTTCACTTCCCCCCTCTGCCTCACTAAGGTTAAAAGAGGGAAACTTGCTGAACATGAAAACAGTGCCCTGAGGGAACACATGCTGCAGATTTTAGACAAGAACTCCCGGTTGGAAGAACAGGTAAGTCATATTTAATAAGCACTCTTCAGCAGTTCTTGACTTGTTAGAGGATGATATGAGAGTCTACATTTGTTGCCTGGTTTAGCTCAGCTACATTTTAAAAGACTGTTTTTATGGTCTTTTCACACCTCAGAAGACAGCATAAGCTCTTCTAGGGAAGTGAGTCAATTACAGGGAAAGCTCTCTGTGCCCAGGCACATACATTCTCCACTAGGCACAGTGGGAGGCTCCTTGCCATTGCTCACCTCATTTGCTTTCAGTCTCTGCCTTACACTGGATATGACGTTTAGAGATAAAGTATTTTAAAGTTTCATTGACTGGCCAGGTTACCTGCTCTGTGTGGAGGCAGCACAGAGGACACCAGAACCAGCTGCAAGCATCTTTCTGCTCATGATCACTTCTTTGGCTCCCAGCAGGTGACACTGGGTGTAGGCCCAGTCCTGCTAAACTGAATGCATCCAAGCTGATAGTGAACTTACTCTTTGCTTGTTTATGCAAGAAATAAGCATCCCAAAGTGTTGTAACTTGGTTTTGAAGAGTGTATCCCTCACTGACTCATCTCTTCGGCTGGTTAGACCTCCGTAGAGGAAAAAAATCTGTATACATACGCATAGAAACACACATGCACGTGTGCATGTAAGTATGTATTGCCCCACTGTAGAGCTGAATGGATCATCATGATGGAAATGAGAGATGGGAGCCTCTTTTCACCTGTAGCCACACAGATCTATTCAAGAGTCTGATACCTTACGTTCAATTCTTGCCAGTGCTTATCCACAAATAGTGAATTAAGGAGTGCTTTATCTAGCTCACTTAGAGGATTTGCATTGTAAACTTTTCCACTCTCTCTTATATAGTCACATATTTTATAATTTCTTCATTGTATGTTTTGGTGTTCCTTAGCATTTATACTCTGATTTTTCCATCTGTAGATATCTGACCTGTATAAGAGCCTGGAATGTAAAGAGATTAAAATCCAGCAGCTAGCAGATGCCATTAAGAAATGTGAGAAAGAATTCAGACAGTATACACAACTGTTTGGTAACAACAGCAGCTTGATGGTAAGCAGTCAGGTGAGACATTGATTTTACCTTTTTTACCAATTGCTTTCTTGTATCCTGAAATATGTTTCTCCAGTAATAGTTGTCATTAATAGCACAGCAATAACAAATCTCCTCAAGACCTTCTCATTTTTTTACAGTACGGCATTGTCTTTTCATTTTAATGGATACAGAAGTTTGGATACATGATCTGGGCAAAAAGCACTGTACAAATCCTCATGGTCAGATGCCCATGGCAAATGTGCAGGTGTAAATTTGAATACTGAGTTGAATGTAGTGATGCAGTGTGAATTGGGTCTGAATGACGGATGGCTTCTCAGTCTGTAAATGTGCTGAATTAATCATGAAGGAGCACTGGGATAAATTCCTAAGCCAGCAGAGCACTTTGAATGCATCATATCATTGATACTGCTGATATGCTAAAGACTTCATTATGTTAATTCAAAGCAAATAGCTGATTTTATGGATATCTCTTGTCTCTACTTCCCACCCTCTTCCAATGGCATGAACTGGAAAGGCTCTGGCCAGTCACCTGGATAAGTCTGCACGCCTGGAATCACAAGTGAAACAGCTAATACAGATGGCAAACCAGCAGCAAAGTAAATTAGACCTGCGGCCCCTGTTTGACACAATTGAAAATGTGAAACAGAAGATTGCCCTGATGGAGACGTACGACCAGCGCTTGGGTACGTTGGCACTTTCCTGCACAGGTAGCGGGGGTTTGCTCACTTACTGGTGGCTAACGAGAGACTCTGGTGCTACACTCAGTCAGCTGTAGCTCTTCAGTACAAAGGGCTTTCTTCTTGCATTCTGAGACCAAACTGTGATGGTGTGTGCAGTGTTGTCCCACCTTTCCCTACTACACAACGTCTCCTGAACTCCTGTGGCACTGCAGGGCCACAGAGCTGGCCTTGGTCTGGCTCCTGCACTGTGATAGAGGCCATGGTGCTATTCAGGCATTCATGGTTTATAGCTGCCAGTTTTTCTTATTCAGCTACCAGCTGCAATTACAGTTTTAAAAAGTTAGCAGCTGTAGTTCAGAGCCTGTATTCAGGCTTGGGTAGATCAGTTTTGCCAGCTTGAGTCTGGGTGCTCATTTTATCCAGGGCTCTGATGCTTTTATTTTACCAAATGTCTTCCTCTTTTTTTTTTCTATTTCTTTTTTTCCCCTCTTCTCTCAGTTGTTTTGGAAGATCAGTCCAGCAAACATGATCTCCAGATCAATATTCACAAAGCACAGCTCAATAAAAATGAAGAACGATTTAAGCTTCTGGAAGGCACGTGCTACAATGGGAAATTAATCTGGAAAATCACGGACTACAAGATGAAGAAGAAAGAGGCAGTGGAAGGCCGTGTGCTGTCCATAGCCAGCCAGCCCTTCTACACCAGCCGCTGCGGGTACAGGTTGTGTGCGAGAGCCTACCTGAACGGGGACGGCTCGGGAAAGGGAACGCACATCTCCCTCTACTTCGTGGTCATGAGGGGCGAGTTTGACTCGCTGCTCCTGTGGCCTTTCAAGCAGAAAGTTACACTTATGCTTTTGGACCAAAGTGGGAAAAAAAATCACATCGTGGAAGTCTTTAGAGCTGACCCCAACAGCAGCAGTTTCAAAAGGCCGGATGGAGAAATGAATATCGCCTCCGGCTGTCCACGCTTTGTGCCGCACTCAGTCCTGGAGAACACAAAGAACACCTACATCAGAGATGACACTCTCTTTTTGAAAGTGGTTGTGGATCTAACTGATCTGGAGGAATTGTGAAAAGCGTGCCCGATTAGTGTGACTTCTGTAACCATGAGGAACTGCTTTTGTGGTGAACACCAGCCCTACGATAGTGAATTGCCACCAGTCAAGCTACTGAGAATGTTTCACAGCTTTGGATTTACAGGACAGATAATGAATTGCCAAAGCATGGGCCTTTCCTTTTCTAACCTTTTTTTCAGGACTGCATTTTCAAGGCAGCTAGAAGTCCAGTCTGATGAAGGGAGGCATTTGATCCAGATTGGTTCGGTCCAGGCTGGGGGGGAATGCTTGGCTCCCATCACCAGACTGGCATTTGGAGATGAAACTCCTCCAGTAAACTCCCTGGAGCCCAGGCAGGCCTATGGGCTCCTCTCCCTCACAGAGAAGTGAAGCCATGCCCAAATGTGCAAGTGCATTTCATCTGTGTGCAATGGAAACATTTCAACATAAGCAAATTCAAATCAATGTGTATTGATCCCTCCATCTCCTGGATTTTTTGAAGCAGGAAGAATGGCTTCAGTTAGGCAGGGAAAACATTTGGCAAGTATCTTGCATCTTTTTTATTTGTTTGAATTGTGTTTTTCCAGAAAGCCCAGAGGAAGGAGCCAATGCCTCTTAATTTTGTAGCCTGTTTTATCAGCTGTACAGGGTACCCCCAAGTCACAACAACTTTCTTGTGTCCTTTCAATTCCTGCCTAGTGCCTTGGGACTGGTTTCCACTGGTGGTAAACATCCACAGTCCCCATCTGAAGCCAAAAGCTGCAGGTGCTTCTCACCCCTCAGGACATGGCCAGAGGCAGGGCACTTGGACAGCCTGCCAGCTCTCAGCTGCACTTGTGGAAGAGGGGCAAAACTCCTGTTGTTTTGCTTCCACATCTGTGCAAAATAGATGTTTTCTGGCCTACCAGCTCTACAAAAGGCAGGAAGAGCTTGGGAAATAGCTCACGTAACATGCACTTTTCCTCTCTCCTAGATGTTTGGGGAAGAAGGGGGAAAATGGATTAGAGAGGGAGGTTGCTGTAAGAACCCAATTTTCACTATCAGTGCAGCTCTAGTGTTTGTTAAAGGATGACACAGCTGCTGACTGTGATGTCTGAAGACCTTACTTTTTATTCCAAGTTCCTTCCATACTGGAAGGCAATGTGTGCATTGTACAGGGTTTACTGGAGACGCACTAAAACCACCAAGATCAGGCACTGAGGAACAGAATACATGTGCCTTTTTAAAGCCCTTTGGGTGCCTGTAAGAGGGTATAATTTTGCATACTCAGTCATTTTGCTATTACAAGTGGCAGAATTTTGCGTCTCTCATCTCTTACAGGTCAGGTAGGGAAACACCATGGCATTATCCGTTGCTCCAAAGCTTATCAAGAGACAGCAAGAAACTAAGCTGGGTTTAGAGTAAGAGTAAACTAGGCAGGATAAAAATCAAAACAGGGCACAGACTGAAAAATGTAAGATAGAAAATTCAGCAGGGCAAATGTGGCAAAATGAAAAATGCGGTTCCTGTTGATATCAACCTAAATAATTCAGGGATTGATACTAAGATGAAGGCAAAATACTTTATTTTGTATCTGCAATCGTATTGCTAGACATTTACTTTCCCACATGGTTTTCAGGACATAATTCAGATGTATTTTCTAACTCAGGGGTGGAGGGGAAGAGACCTTAGTAATCTGTACCTCATGGTGGGTTGGCACATGTGAAATCTTTGTTTTGATCTAGAAGTCCCTTTTTGGTTTACAATGTCAGGACGTACTGAGCCACCACAGGGGCTTTCCATGTTCCCGGGGACAGATTGTGAGGAACAAATTTTATTCTTGTACCACCACCATTGACCTCAAGAGCTATTTTAGCTGTAAAACAGAACAAATTAGGCGTAAGACCTGGTTACAGAAAGAGCAGGCTTGTTTTGACAGTGGCGTGGCATTCTGTGACATCAGCCCTGAGCCTGGATTTCATGTCGATTACTACTTCAATGTTTGTCACGTAACTTTCAAAGTGACACAACTTGCATAATAACCACTAATAACTGATGGGAATGTACCACCTGTGTGTCCTGGGACTCTCCAGTACACTGAGTGTAAAATACAGAAACTGATTAAGAGCTCGGACAAGCGAGGGAGGCAAGATGAAAGGGATGTGTGTGGTCTGTATCCTGGCAAATTCCCAGCCCTCTCCACCTCCACCACCCCAAGTGTAAATTGGGGATAATAATACTTGCAGAAGTGTTAGGGTTACTTAAATGTTTGTGGCGAAGTTTGAGCATGAGAAGAGCTAAGTATTATTAAAACTCCATTTCTAATTGTTAGAGTAGGTGATGGCATAGTGACGTGGATAAGTGTTTAGTGTTTTCCTAGACAGATTTTGAAAGCATGTTTGGTTTTAGGCAGTTCGTACTGCAATCTCTCCTCTACCTACTGGTTGGGTTTAGGTTTTTGCCATGAATATTCCTTTTAAAATTTTGAAGCACAAATTCATCCTGGGTGATGGAGACATCCCTTTTGAAATACTGCCTGTTTTATAAAGAATTTGTTGAGAAAATTAATTTTTTTAAAGACAACCTTCTTTAAATTGGTTCTTTTTAGTACAGAAATTGAGAGATTTATGTTAAAATTTTCAGTGATTTTTTTACTACTTGTAAACAGGGTTTTAAATTTCATCTCATTCCTAATAAAGAAAAAAAATGTATAGCATGAAGTGTCAGGAAGAATTTTGATGTTGCATGAAGAATACCAAAAAACTTTTCAATAATACTGTACTGGATAAGTAACCAAAAGAGCGTAGGGTATTTCTACATCAGTGTACGGTATGTTTCTAACGTATTTATTGATAGTTTGTAGTTTGAATATCTCTTACTACAATAGAGGCATTTTTCTAGATGAATGTCTTTACTGTGTACATAAACTAATGTAAGAATAAATAATTTTATCACCCTTCTGGAGTGACTGTGCCCTACATTCCTTTTGGCTGGATTTAAGCAGACTTTTAAGGATGTGGAGTACTGGTATTTGTTTACACTAATTAAAAACAACAACACAACACAAAACCAAACAACAAACAAACCAATACTGCTTTAGATTAAAAATCAGTGTGCTTCATGGGTATGTTGGTTTGCAGTTGAATATCGTGAAGCAGCCGCAGATGCAGGTTCCGTAAATCCTAAACTAAATCAGATGCATGTCCTCGAGGTCTGGGGCTGCACTGCGATGGTACTTTCTGATTGGGGCGGGCTCGGATTTGTTTCGGTTCAGAGCAGGAACAGGAACTGTTCCAGTATCCCATGACCACTGAGTGCTTGGGACGCCGGTATTTTACAGCGGGGGCGGGGACATGCGGCAGGGCGAAGCCCCGAGCGTCGGCGGGCGCTGTGCCCGGCGCGCTGCGCTCCGTGTGCCCGCCGTGCCGTGAGGGAGGGCAGGAAGCGGCGCCGGGCGGCCCCAGCCCTTCCGGGTCGCGGGCGGTGCCGGCCCGGAACAAATCCGAGCCCGCCCCAATCAGAAAGTACCATCGCAGTGCAGC
>NW_024582063.1:9278383-9484111 GCF_017639235.1 Corvus kubaryi | reverse complement strand
CGGTGCCGGCCCAGGGGCGGCGGAGCCGGGGCGGCCGCGGCCCCAGCGCGGGTGGGTCGGGGGCGCTGGGGCGGCCGGGCCGGGGCGCGGGGCCCTCTGACCGCCGAGGGCCGTGGGCGGGCCCTGGGCGGGATCCGTGATCCACCGAGAGCCCGGCACGTAGGTGTGGGGATAAAACCCCCCTGGCGTCTGCGCTAGCGGCGCCCAAACGCGGGTCTGGCCTCCGGTTCCTGGTGCCAGGGGATGAGCCTGAAGGTGCTCTCCCCACGCAGTGTGGTGCCGTGTCATAGGACGGGAATGTGATCCTGTGCCATGTGCTCCGGTATGAGCCTGCTGGAGCGTGGAGGTTGGACCGGGTGCCCCTCTGTGGTCCCTTCCAGCTGTCCTACCCTGTGATTCCAGGGCGCTGCCTCAGGCGTGCTCGCTCGTTTCCTCTGTTTCTGCCCTGCCCTTTTTTCCCCCGCTCCCAAAGTCCTTTGGAAATGATGTTATTGAATGTACTTTTGCCTCTGACTAGATATGGATAACAGGGAGGATGAAAAAAGTAGGACGGTGTGTGCAGCCTCAGAAGAAGGGCTGAAGGCCCGAGGTAGGCGCTGTGATCTGTTGCTGTTCTGTGGTGTTTGTGTGTCGCCCTCTGTGTCACTTACCGGGTTTGGTCACTTGCTGATGGCGGTAGACCATGGCACACTGGAAGAGTGGGGAAAAACACAACAACCCCTCAAACCAGAGGTTTATTGTGTTTAAATTCTGCTAAGAGTAATTTCTGTAGGCCACAGTTACTAGCAGGCTTGTCACTGTTAACTTGTGTTGCCCTAAGGAAAAGAAAAAAGGAAACGAAAGCGCAGCAGAAGCAGATCCTCATCTGTTTCATCTACATCATCTTCTAGCAGTACATCCACCTCTTCCTCCTCATCACAGTCATCCTCAAGGTCATCTTCTTCCAGTAGTAGTAGAGGTAAGCTACCTCCACTTGCACTTAATATTTTCCAGTTTCGACAGCACCCCTGAAGGCATTTAAAGCTTGTTTTAAATGTGGTGAAACCACCACAGAGTGACAGTGTAGAATACCAGTGCTGCTTGTTCAGGGTGTTTCTCTCATAACCCTCCCCCCACTGTGTGTAAAGGTGCCAGTTCACACACAGTTTGCAATGTCCTTGTGTTAAATTCCTTCAAAAGAGAAACTGCCATTCAAATAAATGTTACTTGGTAGCAGTATGCTGTATATATTTAAGCCCCTCTATTCATTACATTTTCAAAACACAGATCTTTTCTTACTTCACTAGTCTATCTAGATCAGAGTTGTGGGTTTTGGTTTAGTCCTACTTTGGTCTTAACATTTCAAGCATTTAATGTTGAGGACTCACATGAAGCCAGCACATCTGCAGAATCAGTAAATCGGGTATTTTCACTTTCCATGTTAGTCCAGTAAGTGGCAGTAACTTAATGTGTTTTCTTTGTCTGGGTTAGTTAAATCTGTGTCAATATATATAGCTGAATTAAAGCATTTTCTTCCTATGTTTCACGTTTCTGTTTGTCTCATCTGTAACACAGATGCCTTTTTCAGAATGCTAAACTTATAGGGTTTGATTTTGTTGTTTATTTTTTTCCTTAATTTTAGATTTTCCTAAGTCTAAATCAAAGAAGAAGAAAAAAGAAAAACACAACAAAAAGGTAAACGTTTACAAAGAGAAATAAGTAGTTAACAAACAGAAATTAGTTCTTTGTATTTCAATATCCTTAAATGTCATGTAAGACAATGCTTTTGTCTGTGGCTGTGTAAATCTAAATCATGCTTGTAGGGTTGTGGTGGCTGAACTGATAAATGGGTGCTTGACTTTATACAAAAAGAGAAATAATTTAAAAGTTACTTTTGCCAGTCATTGCTGGTCCAGCTGGAGTTTAGAGTAGTCTCTGAAGAAAAGAGAAGTGGGAATGTTGATAACTTTGTAGAATTTGACAGAAGAAATTATTTACAGTCAGAGAAGCGAGTGGTGGGTTCTTGCTGTTGTAATTTTTCTATTTCATTTTCAGTGATTTTATATATTTGGGTTACTGTAAAAGAGAGAGAACGGGGAATCAGACCATTTCTGTTCCTCACAATCCCAAGGGTTGCTAACCCTGCTGCATTACTTTCTGTGTACTTCAGCTACTCCCTGTCCAGCAAGTGGTGAAGGCAAGCAGTAGTAGCTGTCTTGACTTGAGTGGCCTTGAGAGATCCTTGTGGGTGTGGGGGTTTTTGCCCTTGTTAGTCTGTAAGCATAAGAGCATATGTCTTATTCTTGTAGAAGAGGAAAAAGGAGAACAAAATGAAGAAAAAGAAAGAAAAGAAGAAAAGGAAAGAGAAAACAGGACCTGTCCAGCTTTCCAAGGTATGCTTGTCCGAGTGTGAAGCCCTGTTTTTTTTTCATCTACATATTTAATCCATCCTGTCATAAAAATGTCAAAAAAATAAGAGCACCAGTTTGGTCATCAACAATAGAAACCTCTCTCTGTTGTTTTGGACAGTCAGGAAGCATAAAAGATCATTGTCTTTAATTTTACTTAAGATTTGTAATATTACAGAACAAAGCTTATGTCCTTTTAATGTGTGATCTCATTTAAGTTCTTCAAAAACAAAAAGAAGAATGAAAACTACAGCATGATAACTGGAAAGAAAATCAAGATGAAAATAAAGAAGACTAAGGAAGATATAGAGGTAAGAGTTAAAGAGTCTGAACGTCCCTAAGAAGAAAATACTGTATCTTTTAATATTTTTCTAATAGTAGTTTTTGTAGAAGAGTGGGTCTTGCAGTTACGAGTTGTAAACTGAGTGTAGCTTTTAGTGTGGCTGTGATGCCCTCTGAGATCTTTTAATTCATTCTTTTGGCAGGTTTTATGTTATGAGGGGGCTTGGAATACTCAGTCATGAGCAGATAAACCAAAGGATGCTGGTGCAGGTCCTTAGAATTTCAGCCTCTGATCATTAGCCAGCTTGTAGCTTTGTGTTACACTGGTTTTAATTGTACTCATCTTCTTTCAGTCTCTTGTGATCAGTTGTTGTAATTGCTACTTTACTGTGGTTTTCTAACATATGCAAGACTAGCCTTTATTTAGAGAGGAATTTTAAAAACCCCAGTAGTATTATTAGGACCGCATGCTCCTGCATTTTCTCAAAGCAGTCAAATGTTTTTGCTGAGATACCCGGGGAAGTAAGTATCATGAATCATGTTGTGTGCTACTGCTATGGATGTTTGGACTCAGCACTTAAGTAATACCTTCACTCTTTTCAACAATTTCCACACCTTAGGGTGACCTGCAGAGGGCTCTGGCACTGATTAGGAAGTGCTACTTCCTTGAGGTATCCAGCTTGGCAGATTCTGATTCAGCCCTACTAATTCATTCTACAGCTACCAAAGCAGTCCTGAGAATTGTGTGTTAAATTATGCTGAATGCTTGCTAGTTCTGTTCAGGTAACCTGCTTGTTATGGTATTTGATGTCAAATATTTGACGTTGGTCCTTTTTTGATTGGTGCCCGTGGTCTTGTTGAATTGAACAACATCCACTCCTTACAATATTTAAGGATTCAATAATTTTTTATAAAAAACACTGGAATTGACTGGTTGGGCCATCTCTTACGTGAAGACAGAACCTAAATGCAGGGGTCTGGTATGCTGCAAGTTGCTGTTTATGCATAGAAAAAGAAAAGATACTTCCCAAAGCACAGGACTTGCTGTGGGTACAGTGAATGTTGCTTCAGGCACCAGAGAGGAGCATCTGTTGTGCTTGTGAGTTCCCTTCTGGGCAGGCTGTGAGCTGCACGATGACAAGCCAGTGGAGCCTCCGCAGGGAGCCACTTAGGAAATGTCTCATGGAATAGTGACAGCTTGTCTCCCCATTGCCCATTGCCTGGCACTTCCCCTGGGCACCCACGCCTCGCTGGGAGCTGGTTAGACCCAGCGGTGTCAATGGCACTTGCTTTGGGATGTGAAAACCCCACAGAAACCAGGGACCTGTGGCCTTGCTCCACTGAGTACAGGTCTGTTCAACCACTGCCTCTGTTTGTCTGCTCTGCAGAGAGACCGGAACCGTGCACAGCTCCTGGAATTTCTGAACTCTGCCTTGTGATGGGAAGAGTGCTCACCAAGGACTGGTAGATGTGCCCAGCCAACCATCATCCTAGCAAAACACTACAGGGAAACTCAGGGAAAAGGACACCAGGTTGGACAAGACCAGACCCTCCTACTGAGAAGACAATTGGGATGTCCTTTTTTTAATGGCAAAATGAAGAGTAGCTAATAACTTGTTAATGGAGATCCATGTCCTCCTTTTGAGATTCTAAGGTAATAGCCAGGCTGTGGTGTTTTAGAAAAGCTCAAGTGTGTGTTGTTCACCATGATAAGAAATGACACACTGAAGTCCAGTAATGTAATTTCTGTCCTAACTGCATGTGGAATGCACTCTTGATTTCAAATGTCTTAATTTTTCTAGTGGTTTAAGCAGAGTATTTGTAAATGTCTATTTGAAAGATGAGGTGTGTCTTTTATGTATATTTTTTTCTGCTAGTGGTTATGCTTATCCTAAAGAGCAAATTGACCTTTGTAAATAGAACATCCTTTTACATAAATGATTTTTTTGGAAGTTCATTCACTAATATGTTATTTTCTTTCAGAATTTGAGATGTGATGCTTCTCTGGACAGTTCATTGCGCTCTCTCTCATTAGAAAGTGTAACAACAAAATACTCTAGAGCAATAATGGTAGCAAATTATTTTTATCCTAAAATAGAAGCAGGAAAGGTCTCTGGTTTTGTTTGCTTATCTGAATCAGTTGTTCAGCTCACAATAGACAGCTTACCCCCCACACCTGGAGTTGCAGTTCCTAAATTAAAAGCTCTGGAGTTCTGGCCTGCTTTTCTGATCCTGTGAGCTATGTATCAAATCTTCCTCTGTTCAAAGTGCAGCAAGGCACATACCATGGACATACCTTAGTGTGATGGAGAAAGAGCTGTGGAATGGTGTTGAGGCAGGCAGTGACAGTGACTTTACGGATCTGTTGACAGTCCACTGTGAGATGAGACAGGTATGGACAGGCAGCAGCAGCCCAGCACAGCTTGTGGGTGTGCCAGCTGTGGTAATTTGCTCAGTGCCTGCACTCTTCCTTCCAGACCTTGGCTCTTGGTTGCCCAGCAGGCTCCTCTGTACATAACCCTGCTGTGGGAGTTCCGCTTGAATCACTCGTGAAGCAGGTGCTCCTCGGGAGCTGCTGTTTAGGAACGCCTGAAAGAAGGACTCAAGGAGAGTTGACTTAGACAAGAACATCAGGTGTACAGCAGTCAGAGTGGGGGGAGTTCATTAAAAGAGCAAATGGAAAACTGTGCCTCTGTCTGCTACGGTGTTTTGAAGTAAACCTGAAGATTTGTACCATTGCTCAAGGGATAATTTTATAACTGTTTTGATGTGTGAAACCTTCTGAAGATGCTAGAATCCTCTCCTTTCCCTAGTTTTCTTTTGTTGTGAAGCATTTTGTAGTTGTTGCAGAGATGTAACTCTTTAGAGACTAAAGCTCTGATCCAGCAGAGCAACTCCTTACATCCTTATGAACATAAAACTTGGAAAAACATAGGTAAGAAGTGGAGTTTCCCTGACTTTTAATCTGACAATAGAAAGGGTTTTTTGAAAGCACTGTTCTGAAATGTCAGTAGGGGGAAAAACCAACCAAACAAGAAAACCCCATATTTTTTTTATGGGGATTATGCCTTGATTTATGCTACTCTGGTATTTTCTTGCTAGTGATGTCAAAGCATCTTGCCCAGATAAGCAGCTTTTGTCTCTGGACTTTGCATAAGGTTAATCCCAAACACACTCTTAGAAGACACTTAACATGCGTCCCATTCCCTAGGTTATATTTTATGTAAAGATAATATAATTTCTGAAAACTTGGTGCAGGGTAGGGAATACAAATTTGGAAGATGGAAAGAAAATAGGAATGGGAAACCCAGAGATCAGAGTTTTAAAGAACTGCATTGGTTGAAGGTTCATACGTACTTTAAATAATTTACTTTTTGTTGCCTTGGTCAAAATCATAAAAACTCCTGCCCTGTTCCACATTAGTATGGAAAAGGCAAAGGGCCTTTAGTAATATGATGTGGTCTTTTAGGATTTTGGTAGTTGCCAATTCTCATGGTACAAAAATGAGTTAAACCATTTTTTCTTTAAAAAAAACATTTTGTGTGTGTGTGTGTGTGTGTGTTCAGAACAGAGGAATTTTCTGTTTAGTTTTTTTTTTTTTGCATGCTGAATATGGTGATGTTTTAAATTATTTCTGTGCCACCATTTACTTCTAAGCTATCATTTCTTCTAGAAAGCTGAGCTGGTTAAACTCTGTGGCAGTGATTCTGCTCTATTCTCTCCTGCCCAGTCAGTTACAATGCTCTCTGAAACTTCCCAGCAGCTGCTGCTTTTATAAGCCTCATTTTCTGTCTTTCCCATCTCCATGTAGATTCTCAGGTTTCTAGAGAGCTTTGAGTTATGTTGCATCCTTCCCTTCTCCATCTTTCCCCACAAGCACTGAGATCCTGTGCATCTTCTTGGGGCTGAGTATCTTTGAGGCAGATTCCAGTCCTCCCTAGTGAGCACAGGCCCTTACAGCCAGAATACTTGCCTTGCACCCTCAGGGCAGTTCATTTTACTGACCTTTTCACTAAAGCACAGCTTCTTAGAACTGCCTCAGATCCCTGTTGTGGCAGCTGCACCACAGACTGAACCAGATGAGAAGGTTACAACAGTAAGATTGTGGTGACAATCAGGTTGAGAAATTTGCATGAGGGAACTGTGAAGCAGCGTGGGATGTTAACCTGATACACACATGGCTGATAGAGAGACTTGAGACGAGGTCTACCAAAAAGTGCAAGTCGTGGGCGGAGGTGAAGGCTGGAACAATAGAGCAGTGGAAAAGGTGTGAGGTAAGGATGGAAGGACACTGCTGCTATTAGAAGTCATGGAGTGGGGCAGAGGTCAGGTGATGAGGCAGGGGCTGCAGAAGCTTACCTGGCTGGGCAAGTTGAGGTTCTTCCTAAAATGCTGAATAATAGAAGTCTTTCAGATATGAAACCTTCTTTTTATGTGAGTGTGTGTGTGTGACAGTCTTCCCTACCATGCTCACTTCCTGTGTTCCTGCACCATTTGCCATTCTGAGAATCATGCAGAACTCAACTGAATTTTTTTTAGCAGCAGAATTTTCGGAAACAGAAGTCACTGTCATGGGAAGGAGGGGAAGGCTACATTCTCGGAGCTGCTGCTGCCATGCTCATCTTCCTTGGCACTGTTTAAAGTATTCTATCCCTGCCAGTTCTTGTGGGCAGTGCAATCCTACTCATTTCCTTTACAGTTGGCTTGAACTTCACTCTTTTGCCCACACAAAAACGTAGCAGAGGTGAAAAGCTCAGGAAATATTTATAAATGCCACTTTGACTGGAAGTACCTGGCTCCATGGAACTAAGATGTCTGAGCAGGGCCTGCCATTTTGGTAGCAGTTCAATATTCAATATGGTTAAACTTGGGCAAGTTGTGCTGTTTGGATGTACTTGAAGTTTCATGCTGCAGGAATGTGTGAGCTTCCCAGTCATCCTCTGCAGCGGGGAAATCTGAGTGAGCTCTACACACAGGGGAAGAGCAGAGGTCAGAGTGGCTGGAGTGACTTGCCCTGGGGTCATCTGCTGAACCTCTCCTGGTGTGGGCAAGGGCCTTGATGGCTGGTGGAGCTCTGATGTCCTTTCATGTGTTAAACACACTCCTCACGGTCTTTGCTGTGTGTATTTAGAAACAAGTTTCCAAAGTTCTGGTTCAACACTCAGGATTGAGAGCTCCCCTTGGAGTCATTTGAGGACTCTGTGGAATGGCTGGATTTTATGTCATAGTGGGTTTTCCTGAAGGAATGAGGTCCTGGGCACACCTGAGAATGCACTTAGTTACATTTGAAGCTGTAGGGTGATGAGTTTTTGAGGAGCTGCTTCTTAAAATTATTGGCAAGCACCTGGCTACCTAGTTCCATCTCTGGACAAAATTAATCATCAAAACTACTGTCCAGTGCAGAGATTGTGATTTGTTTGCCTGTTGACAACAGAAGGGTTTTTTCCCTGCCTGTTCAATTTCAGTCTTAAACTGTGCTTCAGGACTATGACTCATGTAGTGTTTGAGGGATGAGCAGGACAGTGCTGAGGGGTCTAAGGAAGCCTCTGGAGAGCCCTTTGGAGCAGCAAGAAGAGCATCATTACTACCCAGCCTGAGAGGCACAACGTGATGGCAGCTGTTCCCATGCCAGCATGCTGGCCACTGGTGCCATCTTCTACTCAGGCACTGAACACCAGGGCTAACATCACTTGTGTTCACTTTGTTCTCCATTCGTGAGCTGCTCTAGGGCTGACAGAACAGTGGTGTGAGAGGGAGGAATCTGCATTTGTCACGAGAGGCCCGGTTAGGAAGCTGCTGCCTTTCCCTGGTTGGTCGGTGTTCGAATATCTGCCGGTAGGTGGCATTGCTGTCCAGCTGGAATGTCGCAGAATTTTTCTTTTTTTTTTCTTTTTTTTTTTTTTTAATTTTTTTTTTTTCCTTTGGACATTGGCTTTGCACTTTCTTATTCTGAAACCCTATAATTAGCCCGCAAATACCTAATTATGGTTGTTTATGGGGAACATGTGTTACTGCTGTCCTATGAATTTAATCCAGTCTTTGTTCCTTTCTTGCCCTTGGCTGTGCTGAGGACAGACAATGGCCTCTTCTGCTGGTGCCTGTGTGCCAAAGGCAGCAGGAAGCCTTTAACTTCTCAGTAGCTGAATGCAACAGGAGCAGGTTGCTGAGAGCCAGCAGGGGCCTGGAAGGTGCACCACCCTACCTGGGGCTGCTGAGTTCTTCAGAAACTGCGCTCTGCTCTTCTCCATCTCCTAAGTACCAGTGCTGGAACATAGAAATAAAATGCACCAACTTAAGGAGTATTTCACTGTCACTGCTTCATAACACATCTGGTTATTTAAATAGTCTTCAGACCAAATTAAGTGCAATCTATTGCTTTAGGCAACCTGACACTGCAGAGAATCGAGTTGCAAAAAGTACTGCACATGGACTGTGACCTGATAGGGGCCTCTGAGGATACAGCATTGTGAACACTAAACAGATGTAATAGTAATTACATTCTGAGAGCAGATACGCTGATGTCAGAAACACAGAAGCTCTTTCCCCTGCTTTGGTGTCTCTGCTCCTGGGTCAGATTACATTTACTTGGTAGAGGCAATGTGTCTGTGGCTAAAATATAGAGGTGAGATGCTGTAATCTGTGGGATAATCCTAGCCAGGACCCTAAAAAATTATAATTTTATGAAGTGTACAGTGACAGTGTATACAGTGTATTCTTGTAGGCCTCTTTCTCACCTTTCTGTCGTGTTTATTAAGATCTCATTCTGTAAGGGTTTTCCCTTAGTCTGAGAATATCTGTGTGCAGCAAATGCACAGAAAATACATGTTGGTCATTGGGAGACCTGGGCCCAAGACCCAGCACTGAGGGCCAGCAGAGTATCTTTCTGCTGTAAGCCAGTTTGAGACGTGGCTTGTCTGTCCATGCAAAGGGAACAAGAGGTCCCTTGTGCCAACAGCTCATACATGGACAGCAGTACCAGGGAGAGGCAGGCACTGAAATTATGATGTCTCTGCCTGGCACAAGTGGGTGGAACTGAGGGAGGCCTAATAGCCCTTCCTCTATTGCAGGGCACAGCCAGAAAGGCTGTGACTGATGCAGTCCAGTTCTTCTCAGAATGCTTTTGGGCAAAACCACAGTAGCATGTCCTACAGCAGGGAGGTGTAGCAGAACACAGGAATATCAGAGTGGCCATCCAGTCAAACTATCTGTAGTTTTCCTTCTGGAAGAGGCCTATAGCAATATCTGGGGGAAGTAGTGTAAGTAACAATACAGATTTGCTTGTCCACAGCTTCTGGCAAGCAATAGCTTAAGCCCTGTGCTATAGGCTGCATCTAGAACACTGTGGTTTAGTAATCCCCAGTACTCACACAGTCCCCTTTTGGAACCACTCATCTATCTGATGTGCAGAATGTGCTAAGCAGTGGAATTCATGCTTTAGTAATACTTCATGTGGGGAAAAAATGGTTCCCTTTTGTTAAACATATGTATGCTTTGTATATACGGTGCTTAGCACAGGGAGCCCTGAGCCATCTGGGGCCATCTGCTGATATTAGAGTGTTCCAGTACACAGGATCAGGTATGGAATCAGCAGAGTGACTCAAAAGTATCTGGAGACAAAACATCCATTTTGTCTCATATCATCTCATTTTGTGGTAATACTGGTTAATGTAAGACGTGCTTGGAAGCACATTGATGAAGACTTCAATTCAACGTTGTATCTGCAGACCATGTAGCTTCAGAGAATTTCAGACCTTTGCAATTGCTTAATCCTGGTTATTTATCACCTTATATCTTGAGATCTGATGGTAGAGGTAGCAAGACAGAAGGTGGGCAGTTGCATTTGTAGCCTGTAGAAAGAGGATGTTTTTGTTTAGATCAAGTGCCTTTACCATTCTTGCCTTCCTTCTTTGATACATACGCAGTAGGGCAGTGGAACAGCTGTTGTGTTTGGCTAGATATGGAAAGATTATATTTCAGGAGATCTTTAATTAAAGACAACAAGTACAAATAAATTGGTTTATATTCCACAGCTTTGCTTTAATTCTCCAAGGTTCCGTGATGAAATGTATAAACAGTGCAGTGTCAGCAGACAGGTATTTCCCTCAGAGGTTACTCCAATTCCCCATGGCATGACAGCTGCCTGAACTCTATGCTGATGTGGGTGAGGAACCTCAGCTCCTGCCTGCACATCCTTTCTGGCTGACACAGCTTGTGGCCAGGCTCATCTCTAGAAGCCACAGGAGCAGGGCTGCACAGCCTCCCTCAGGTGAGTAGTGCTTCTAAGGAGTGCTAACCCCTGGAAGCTGAGCAGTGCAGCTGAGCTGCTGCCATTGCTTATTAGAAGGTGTAGCAAGTGTAGGACTGCTTTTTCCTGGGTGTGACAATGTCCTTTGGACAGCACAGCACTGTCAGCAATGGGGCAACAGCGATGCTCTGAGCTGGTACCAAAATCCTTGCTCAGTTCTGAGAGAGTGTTTGAGGATTTAGAATGATTCTTGTTCGGTTCGCTTCTGTTTGTTAGCGATGATGTGCTGCTAGTAAATGTTTTATTCTCCTTAAAGAATTAAGACACAGGACTAGGTCTCAACAGGTGCTAAAAACAGATCAGAGAGTCTCATCAAGGCCATGTAGAAAAGGGGTTTTTTGTTTTTCTATACCAGCAAGTAGTGCAGCCCAGGAGGAGCAGAGCTGTAGAGTCAGACAGTTGCCTGTGAGGACCTGATCTTCATATTACACAGGTTTCATGAGAGTTTACTTCAGACCACCCTTAGTCCAGATTTGTGGTCTTTGAGCCACTTGCAGTGGATCATTTGGGTTGGCTTTAGCCAGAAGCAATCTGGTTTGCCTGCTGTGTCTGCCCAGTGCCACGGACCATAGCACAGTAGGTGGGGACAGTCAGGAGTTTCATGCTCCTCATTTGAACTGACGCTAATTTAGCCACAGCAAATGTGGAATTAGGACAAGGCAAACATGAGTGGGTAGTTGTTGCTGCATGCTGTGACCAAAGATCATTTAAGGTTCAGTCTACAGCATTTCTAAGAAAAATGAGCACCACAAGCAGTGCAGCAGTCATGCATCCTGATCACCTCCCAGCTCTGCTTCAGTACCTGCTGCTGCACGCACAATGCAGGAGCTCGCAGTCAGTCTCCAAGCAGCTGGCTACAGGCAAACATGGTACTACTTCTACTCCTGTAAGAGTAGATAGCATGGAGTAAGAATAGGACTCTCATAGCTTGGTATCTGAATATCCCTCTATCATCCGATCCTGCTGCGAGCCCAGTGTAACCTGCAGAAATGGTGGAGGGAGAGTGATACTGTTTAAGAGTTTGGATTACTTTTTATTGTGGAATTAGAAATGATAGGTAAGTTGAGGCAAAACAGCTGTCACCAGCACTGCCACAGCCTGGCCTCCATGACATGCAGGGCTTTGACCAAAGGTCAGATCTGTCTCCTTTGCTGGCTGATGCACGAGAATGGTGTCTGCCAGCTGGAAGTTGTTAATGAAGGACACAGCACAATCACAGGCTGCTGTGGTAATGTGAACGCTCTTCAGTGATTTCCTTGGCTTTCTGCATTGCTGAAGAGAAGTTACTTACTGCTGATTCTCCTTAAGAAAGAGTGAGCTGACACTACTGACACTGTACTGTAACAAAGAGCTTTGTGGCAGTGTGTCAGAATGTCCCATGTCTCCCAGCAGTCCATCAAACATCGCATCGACGCAGTCAATACTGAAGGTGTCAAACAGAACATAAGTGCAAATAAAATGAATACAGAGCTGCAGCATGAAATTCATGAACTCGTCTCAGCCTTCAGTACCATACAGTGGCTTGCAAATAAAAAAATAAAGAAAATATGGCTGACTCTTTTCCAAACAAGAATTTTTTCTGCAAATTGTGGTGATCCCTTGCTAGAGGTCCTACATCTTCTAGGCAGCTAAGGCTATGCTGAGTATGCCAAGCCTTTGTTTTTACTTCATATATGCAATCACATTACTTCACAAGGACGTATGGCTGAAAAACGCTAAGCTGATTGTCAGAAGGCTTTAAACTCTCCCTCATGGACCTACAGTTGAAATAGCCTGTCCCAAACTGGATGCTGTATTTGGAAGCCCTGACTTTTTGGTTAAAAGTGAGCTGCTTTCTGTCCCTAGGAGGGTTGCTGGCAGCAATGTTTACCAAGGGATAGAAACTGCAGCCTGGTGCTAGTTAGAAAGCCTTGTCTTCAATCTTACATAGCCCAGAGGGGAGAGAGGAAGAGCCAGAATCCCACAGTCTCAGAGAGCTCTTAGGGGGTTTGATCTTGATCTTTTTTTAATGCTGCCTTCCTCAATCTCTGGAAGAAACTGCACATTTCTAGTCTAGGATAGATTTCATGTACTGGAATTCTTCCCAGAGCTGGCACAGCTTCAAAGGGTTTTAATCTTGGCTGTAGAACCCACATGCTGTTGCAAAGATCCCCAGGGAAAAATAGCTGGAAACGGACAAAAGAACAACAAAGCCACAGGGTCCTCCAGGAGGCTATACCCCACTGAGATGATTCCCCAAAAGCCAGTCATACAGGCAAATCCCCCTCTTCGTTCCCTATCTTCCATTCGTCACCACAAAGCATCCTAGCGCTTGGGTTCTCTACAGGACACTTGACTTTCACAGCGTGCCCTACTGTTCCCTTTGCTGGTGAGAGCTCTCCCTACAGATGCTGAGGTAGAGCCTTAGTAGCTTTTCCTTAGTGGCATTTTCCTGTCTCTCCAAGGTCTCACAGAGCCCTCATTTGCCAGAGCCCTTCAGTCACTCAGAGCAGCAAAAAGTTCAGATGATCTCAGCTGTTGCCACTGTAGAGAGAGTCCTGGAGATGAATGCTGAGTGCCTTCACCCTTCCCTTTACATGGATACTCTACTTCAGCACTCTTTCAGGCTTGGCCATAAACATTAATTTCAGCCCACTGATTTATTTCTGGGGTGTGGGGTGGAGCACCTACCTCAGCAACACGGAGCACTGAGGCCCCAGAACAGCACTTGACACAGCACTGGGGTATCCACCTGTGTATCTACACAGCAGGTTGATAAATTTCTATCTACTCTGCAGGTGCAAGGTTCAGGGGGTTCTGCCTGCACAAAAGAGAAAATACCCAGGAAACCTGAACATGCATAAACTGGTTGTTGTGGAACATGATTGGTCTTTAATCTCAAAAAGCTTGGGTCTGTTTCTACTCAGGTTGGATTGTGAACTGTCAGCAAAAAAGCGGATCAAGAGCAGTGCTGAGGTTACCTGTGAAGTTTGTCGTAGCACTGAGGAAGGCTATTAGTTGGGAAAGGAAGTTCAGTTCCAAATCAGATACCAGCTTTAACTCACAAGCCTGATCCTGCAAGCCTCACTCATTTAAGTGGCTGTCTTGCTTTCAGCAAGATTGGTCCAGCCAGCAGGTCTCAGTAGCTAGAGCCAAAAGTTTTTATAGATAACTACATCCAGGCTGGAGGGGAAAGGGAGAAGACAGACATAGCAAAACTAATTCATTTTCCACAAGAAAGCAGTAATAAAAATGAGATAGTAAGTGAGCCTTGCCCTTAAGGTTACTGAATAGCTACTGAGTTAAAGGGAAGGCCACCATGTTTGGTAATAAATGGCGTCACAGACTGCAGGCATCAGCAGCGGTTACTATGGACACAGCTTCCAAGACAGAGACAGGCAGGAAGAGGGAGATGGAAAAGAGAAGAAACAGAAGAGTTAAAAAAGGGTTAACTGGGATTTTGAAAGATCAGTGTCTAAAAACCTTATTCAGTATAGAGTCAGAAATCCTTGGTGTTCCGAAATTCTGGCATGCTCCAAACCCTCCTGTTGGGCTGGGTGCCCCGTTCCACATCCTCAGAGATGGTCTTGATGTCACTGATGAATGGGGAAATCCTGGACCGAGATTTAAATGTTGTTAAGGAGAGGCTGGTTCTGTTCTTTGTGTTCCATTGCCTTGCAAGCTTCTTGGCCTCTTCCTCCTCTTTGATCTTCTCAGCAGCTTCCTGCAGGACGGAGCGGAAGAGCTGGGATACTTCCTGCGCTTCTGGTTCGTACTCAGCAACGACTTGCCGGAACCTGGAAGCACAGTCAAGGCACAGCTTTGATTAAAAACATCAAATTACAGATTGCTGCCAAATCACTCTGCTAGGCTTGGAACTTGCACTTTCCTGCTAAATGGGGCTCCCTGGACTGAAGGGAACAACAACAAGGAGGGGCCATGAAAATATGTCCAAAGTCTCTAAAATCACAAGCAAGCCAGGGAATGTAAGGAAGCAATGAATCACTGTTTCTTAAAAACGCAAGAAATAATAGGGAGAACCAAACAAAGCTAGAAGGCAAGTTTGAAACAGAAGGAAGTGCTTTTTTCACACAACACCTGTTAAACCAGAACTCAGTGCTATCAATAGCTTAAGAAACAAAATTATTGGACAAGTTTGTGGAAAATGTCCCCATCACTGCTGATTAAACATGATTGTCCAAATGCACATCCTTGCTCAAGACAGTCCCTGAACTGCAGCTTACCAGAAGCTCAGGGTAGACCAGGAAAAGCCCCACTAGACTACCTGTTTCCAGTTCTTGTTCCCCATAGCATTACCCAATAGCCTCTAGACAAAGGAAAATCCAGTCACTTTCAGTGAAGTGGTGTTTCATCTTCCTATGGATTTCTGTAAGGTAATGGACTGGCTCAGCTGAAAACATCTTGGTTGGCAGCACGATGCTGTATCTCTGAATTATTTCAATGCCTTCTCAGCAGAGAGCGCAAAATGGAGTTTGTTGACATTTTTTAAGCTATCTTAATACACCAAGGAAGTGAAGAATCACGACTGTTTATTTTGCACGTGAGGAAGACAAGATGCAGGGCAGAATAATTTTCTTGAAACCAGAATGGGCCACTGGCTGGACAATGAAGAGAACATGTCATCCTGACACCTTGCTGGGTGAATTGTCCCCATCCTGGAGAGTGTGGGATCCACTTCCAAGGCTCACACACTGGTGATGTAGATATTCTGACTGTTCTGTAATAGTATGTATTTGTGACAGATGGTAATATGGCTACTCTTCTAATAAATAATCAGTTCTTAACATGAAAATTATACTTGCAAGCAGACACGGAGTTAAACTAGTACTTCACTAAAATCCAGGTATTTGTAGTTCAGGGAAGCTAAAATGTAGAAGGTAAGCATTTTGGTATTTTTCTCCAACAGAATTTAACAAGGATGGACAACGGTAGGACTGTATTTAAATAAGCCTAATACAGCAGAAGCTGATAGAATAAGATATTGTCTCTTTGGTTTTTGATAAGCCCTAGGAATATAAGAAGGAGTTTAACACATATGGAATTGCATTACTTAATAGTGTGCCAAAGGATACCCAAGATTATAAGGACAGAAAGGAAACCAAAGAGAAACCAGAAAGACTTTTTGTATATGTATATATTTTGACTCTGACTATGGAGGCCTGAAATTGGACACACATCTTGACATCCTGCTGTATCCCAGGTGTTTCTCTCCCAGCAAGTACTGGCAGCTATGTGTACAGTTGTGGAGTCACAGGTGTTGCTTGCTGTCAGCAACAGGGAACTCGCTGTCAGCAGAAGCACCAGTCCCTCCCAGTGTCAAGCCAGAGCAGCTTGATACAAAACCTTCCAAAGTCACCAAAATGTTCCTTAACTGTTTCAGTTGCTTTGGATCAATTCTTAATCTCCCTCCTCCACCCCCTCACCAAAAACATCTAAACTTTGAACGTTTGGGTGCAAAAAGCCTCTGAGGTGTTGTAGTTCGTGCTGGTATTTACTGACACAGTGATGCTGAACTGAATTGTGCAGAGCCTGGAATAGCAAGAGACTATCTCTTGCTGAGGGTTAGCAGACAACAGCAGGAACAGGGATTTGCTGCACATTGCAAACTTCCTTTCTGCCTTCTGAGGAGGCACTTCTGTCGCCTTATCAAAGAGCCCAAAATACAGTTTTCACAATAAATGAATTTTTCACTTGATCCTATTTGAAGCATAGACAGGTGAGTCCATAGAAACCCAAGTCTTCATAACAGGGAAGGGAAAGCAGCTTCAAAGGATTTCTTTTTGCAGAGGTGAACTAAAATGAGTCGTTCCGTTATTTTATCTCTGTGTGTGTTTTAAAGAGAAGCACTGTCATATTATATATATTTATGTATATCAGTACATCCTCCTCTTTTGTATTGGCAACTGTGCACCCAAAAGGCCGCATCACTGCCTCCACTTTCAGAGGTTGTGTGTCATACTGCTGGGTTGTGGCTCCAGAGCAGGCAGCAGCACGTACCAGGCTATTACTGGGCCAGTGCCTGGCTCTGGGAACAAGAGGGGAAATGGATGATATGACAGCAAATATACCCCCTGAGCAGACAGCTCTAATGCTAATACCCTGTGTTGTTGATAATGCTGCCAACCAATCCAGCTGAAATAGTTTTCTGAAATCAAGGTAACTTTCCACCTTCACAGCTATCTGCCTGCTCTCTTCTTAGCTTAGTTTTGTGAACTCTGCTGTTAAGATTTACCTCTAACTTTTCAGGATCAACACCAAAACTACTTTATATGGATTTGAGCAGGTCTAAGAAACAAAGGGAAAGCGATCCAAAAAACTGTGCCAGTCACACAATGAAAAGCCACCCTCATTCTGATGGAGAAGGGAAAGGGGACGCTTTTCTCTCCCCTAGCAGGATGAACTAACTTCACCCCTTTATTAGTGCCCACCTAACTTCAGTACCAGCACGTTTGTGTAAGGGACAGCTCATGTAGGAAGTCCAAAAGGTGTGCACACCACAAATATTTCTCAACACAAAAGATGGACAGGTTATCTGGGCTGAGATCCAGCTAAACCAATCTGTGTATCAGAAAAAGACAATGTTTTTGCTGCAGCCACCTACACGTAACCGAAGCCATCTTCCCCAGATATCAGTGAACACCAGTTGATGTGCTGGATGATCTGGCAGTCTGCTCTCTGCACAGAACATCCAGTATATAAAAACAGAAAACCACTGGAATCAAGGAATACGGGTTTTTATCTTGGGAAACAAACTCCACACCAAGCTGCTCGGTGGAGTTAAGAACACAAAATTGCACAAGGCTCACCTTCTAGCACAGGTTAACACCCTGACGCTTTTGCATGGGATAGTTTCAAACTAGGCAACTGCACAACCATGTCTAGAAACGCCTCAACAGGGTTTCCTTACTCATCATAAAAGCAAACCTATCTATCTTACTCGTGTCTCAAGCTGTGCAACTGTGGTAGCTATCCTGGAACACATCGTGCAAGTCACGCAGTCTGAGATGTGACTGCCAACAAAACTCACCTTGAACCAGCACAGAAGCCTGGGGAGGATGCATGGGCACACACAGGGATGAGCACATTCCCCAGTCCAGGCAGTGTTTTAATCACAGTTCAAACAAATTTGTCCTTTAAATTGTGACCCTCCCATTGCTTTATAGGCCTGATAGATTTTAAGAATCCGGCCATGCTTGGCTCATGCTGGCATTGCTTTTTAAGGCGCTGTCACCTGCCTGTGTTATTCTGTAGGTCCCCTGTACAGTAGGTTCCCTAAGCACAGCCTGAACTTTAAAGACCTGATAAATCCAATGGAAGTCCTTGGACTTAAACAATGTGCTTATAGTTCAGGGTATTCCTGAGTGCCCATCTGAACAGGGAGCTCTAAGTAGATTTAGTCATTCAGGGAAAACATGGGGTTGCTTAGTGCTAATAATTAGCTGCCGACTCCTGAATCTATATTTTAAGCAGTAATTCTGCTTGTAGGGTAAAGCTATGAACAGCTTTGCTAGAGAAGGCTCCTTGACTCCCAGAGAGTTACAGCATTCACACTAATTGCAACATTCAGGTCACACCACCTCAAACTTAAGCTTGTAATTGTAAATAAATCCATTTCTGATTTTAGTAATTTGTCTTACATTCAAGCTAACTAGCAAAGCCACTTCAGCTATATGCAATCCTTAGAAAATTACAGTCATTAACCTGTGATCTTGATAACAATTCAGATCACCAAAATTCAGGTTTACATTTCCATACTAGGGGTTTTTTGGTTTCCCTCTGGGCAGAGGAGGATAGAAACCAACTGTTTCGCTTTTGCTGAAACTGAAAGAAATTAAAGAGACTTTAACTAGCTCTGACTAGGGCTAAAGCTCTGAGTAAAGATGGAAAAAATCTAGCATTTTTTATTGGCAACCTACTATTCTGCTTGTTCAGTTTAACCATGGCAGTTAGGTACTACAGGCCTCACCAAAATCACTGTCATTTCCTTCAGCTGGCTCCAGGATTTAATTTTAAATAGTCAGCCATCTCTAACCCAGTAACCTAAAGCTAAGTTACTCCTGAGTGCAATAGCTTTATTTGCATGAGGTGAATCAGTGTCTCCAGATATCTGAGCTATTTGCAGTGTACTTGAATCCTTCCAGAATTCCAAGAGACTCAAAGAGAAGTTTCTATTGACCCAAAATACAAAATAGGCAATCTGGATCTGAAAAAAAACCCCTTTCATCTGTGAAGTGCTCTTTTCCAGCCTCCTCCACATCTAAAGAAACAAATTTAGAGAAACTTTGCCTCTCAGTAGATGAGCCTGTAGCCACAGAAAAGGACAATTTGGATAATCATTTAGACCTTTAGAGAATGAAGTGACATCTCTGACAACTCATATAAAAATGTTTTGTTCTGGCTTTGACTCTGAACTCAGAGTCTCACAGAGAAGGAGACCTTGCATGACACAAACAAAACAAACTCTGCAGTCTTGCAAGATGCCTGCTACTTGTGTTATTTAAGAATTACATGCTTGTTGAGTGCAAAAAGGACTTCAGAAAGGACCTCAGCTGTTCAAATGCCTAAAATGGAAGGGAGAGGATCAAGCTTACTATTTCAGTCAGAACCAAGGACTTTGGTATGGTACATGCTCTGCATTTGAATTTCCCAATGCAAGCTTTTTTTTTGGTGGAAGATTTTTCTAAAAGCTGCTACATATTAGGAAGTCACAGAGTACTCGAGAGGAAACATCAGTGCTGCAATGATCTTGATCTTGTTACTAAAGTACTTCACTGGAAATGTGGAGGTTTCGTTGCATTCCTGTTATACTCATCTTGAGGAATTTCAGGGTAGTTACTAAAATCTCCATCTTATCTCATTTTCCAAGAAGAGAATTTATCCAATTTTGGCTTTCAGTTAAATTGCATGCTCTTTCTTTCTTCCTCCTGTGTGTTTTCACCTCCTAACATGGCAAGCCCCATTCTTTTTCTTTGTTTCCTCGTCAGCAATGAAAATTCCATGGAATCACAAAGCTCTCAGTTAGAAGGTAGAAAAGAAGAGAGGTCAACTCTTAACATTTCCAACACAAAATGAAAGGGTTATTGAATAAAACTAGGACATATTAGTTTAAGACAAGCAAAACACGGGTTTTTATGACAGAGTTGTTAAGTTCAGGAGTGAAACTCTGCCACAGGGTGCCAAAATGTTAAAAATTTACATGTGTTCAAAACAAGAGAAGCCTCCACGACCTAAACAACTGAAAGGAAAAGCCACATCAGCCAATTATGGACAGAAGGTCCACTTGTGGCTCCAAGAGTCTCCCAGTTACAAGGCACAGTAAGTTGGATGCTATATTTGAGGTGGTGTAGTTGCCCCTACTGTTGGATTTGCTTCCTTGTCCTTTGCTCTTCTCCTTACCCTGGTGCCACTGGCCACTCTGTCACATACAGACCAACATCAGATCAGCCAGACCTTTGACCCAATCCAGTTCCACCATTTTTGTGGCTGTGATAGTCCCTCCTCAATCACAGAATTGAACCAACAAGGTTATGAAATCCTCTTTTTTTTTTAGTGTGGCCCTGCTAACCATGCAAGCTCTGTAAAACACGCCACTTCTTGAATCATAGTGTAATACAATTTATGACAGCACCCTACAACAGCAATTTGTAAGAGGAGTTTTAAGAGGATGGTTTCAGCCTTTTTCAATCATGCCCACACAGAGTCCACCAACGTTGCTGAGTACATTTATCTACTGCTGGCAGTATGCTGAATCCTGAACAACAGTGAACAACCATTACAAGCTGCACTGAAATCACACATCTTGCATGATCTGTCTCAATTCCAAAAAAAAAAAAAAAAAAAAAAGCAGAGCAGCAAGCAAGTTGTATATGGCTCAGCTTTACTTTCCTGAAGAGGATGAACCTCGGGGCCTCCCAGCTCCAGCAACCACAGCCTGCTGTCATGGAAATAACCTGTTTGCTAGACAGGCCTTGCTCAGTGGCCCTGGGGATGGTAAAGATCGCTCTGAATCCCAAGGGTTTGAAGTAGCTTGTTTACAACATAGCTTGGAGTTATGCAAATACAAGGCAGGTGCTGTTCCCAGCAAATTTTCACTGGAGAGGTCTTGGTCACTGAATGATCCCAAATCTCTACATCTGCCACCATGGCAACCTTTGCAAGAGCCAAGGCTCTGTGCCAGGTTGCTTCCAAGGCTCAGTCCCAGGGAAGATGGGGGCTAGAGAGGTAATTTTGGCATTGTTTCTTGGCTACATCCACTGTAAAAGAGAGGACCAGCTGTTTCCAACCCTTTTACAGTTGCAGTTCAGGAGTCGTAGATTCATTTGTTCAAGGGAAAACAGGTGCCAGCATATGCAGTGAGGGCTGAGGGCCCTCTTGCATATCTCCTGCAAGGACTGTCTTCAAGTTTAAATCGAGGAATGAGGGCTCCAGTGTGAGGGGGGAAACACCAAAGGAGGTTGTTCAGAGTCTGTGGAATCTCCACTCTCAGAGATATTCAACAATGGACAGGACAAGGCCCTTAAGCAACCTGATCTAATTTTGAAGGTGGCCCTACTCCAAGTAGGAGGTGGAAGTACATACCTCTAGAGGTCCCTTTAAACCTCAGTTTCTCTAAGATTCTAAAGTCTGAAGCAAAAAAAAGCCATCACAATACTGAGATGGTAACTGTTCATCAGGCGAGGTAAAGCTGCTCTGGCTACTTGGGAGCATAAAAGCACTCAAGCCAATGTCAGAGGGAAATGGCATTTAGTAATTTCTTGAAGGAAATGATGTCGTGTTAAACTGACTTAAAACATGAGATTTCCCTCTTTCACAAAGAGGCTGTCCCAACCTGACTTACAATACAGGATGCCAAGTTTTGGTTCTCTTGGTCCTAGCAGCTCTCCCTCTGTCCTCTCACATCTAAAAGAGGAAAGGGGGAAAGGAAAGGTCTGTACCATCCCATCTTTTACCGTACCTGAGTATGACAGGCCCACAGTAGGAAGGATGTATTTTGGTGCACATATCCTCCAGCTGCAGCCGTTCTCCAGGGCTGATGTCATAGCTCTGCTTTGGGTAGCTGACCAGCCAGCCGTAGTCCACCCCGGTCTTCATCTTGCGGTATTCGTTCTCCCGCTCTCGCTGCTGCTTCTCTGCATGCTTGATCTGCCAGCTCAGCTCCATCATGAGCGTTTCAACCACCATTTCTGTGGGGTTCCTCTGGGAAATGCGGTTTGGGGGCTCATTCCACCTGAACCAGGATGCCAATGACATAATGCTGTGTGTCTTCTCTGGAAGCAGGTTGAGGGTAGAGAGGGAGAGAAAAAGAACAATGGCATCATCAATACACCTCAGCTGAGATCATTCTTCCCCCCACACCCCTCCAGTCTGTTGTTAAAATTGCTACTGGATAACCACTTGGAAATAATTGGTGCTGGGCACCTTGAGAAATCTCACTCATAGCAGCCAGCTTGCTCAGAGGGCGAGACAAAGGGTGAAGAGGCACTATCTCCCTTAACTTCCACTCACCATGTAATTAAAATGAGTCACAGTCCTCACACCTTAAGTCAGGTTACAAGGATACCTTGCTCCCTCCAGGCTAGGCTGGGGAAGCATTCTCCTGCCCACACACAGGGCTCGGGCTCGCAGGGCTGAACCCTCATTGGAGGGCACAACCTTGCAGCAACCCTACCTGTAAAAACCTCAGTGCACGGAGTCAAACGACTGCTGGGAGCTACATTCTAGCCAGGAGATGCTTAGGGAGGAGGCAGGGTAAGTGACCTGGTGCGGTGGGTTGAAGCTGGTGCCCACCAAAGCTGCTATATCACTCTTCCCCAGTAGGACAGGAGAGAGAAAATGTTTTGAAAGGCTCATGGTTTGAGATAAAGACAGAGAGAGATTACTCAGCAATTACTGTCAGGGGCAAAACAGACTCGGGTATATCAGTTTATTACTAATCAAATCACAGTTCGATAATGAGAAATAAAACCAAATCTTAAAACACCTTCCCCCCACTCCTTTCTTCTTCCTGGGCTCTGCTTTACTTCCAAATTCTCTACCTCCTCCCACCTGGCAGCACAGGGGGTTTGGGAATGGGGGTTGTGGTCAGTTCCTCACATGTTGTCTCTGCACTCCTTCCTCCTCAAGGGGAGGACTCCTCACATCATTCCTCTGCTCCAGTGTGGGGTCCCTCCCACGGGAGACACCCCTCCATGAATTTCTCCAGTGTGAGTCCTTCCATGGGCTGCAGTTCTTCATGAACTGCTCCAGCCTGGGTCTCTCACAAGGGACGCAGTCCTTCAGGAACAGGCTGCTCCAGAGGGGGTTCCCCGTGGTGTCACAAGTCCTGCCAGCAAACTGGTTCCAGCATGGGCTTCTCTCTCCATGAGGCCACAGGTCCTACCAGGAGCCAGCTCTGACATTGGCTTCCTACTGTGGAGGCACAGCCTCTTTTGGGCATCCAGCTGCTCTGGCATGGGATCCCACACGGGCTGCAGGTGGATCTCTTCACGCCTCTGAACCTCCATGGGCTGCAGGAACACAGCTGCCTCACCACAGCCTTCACCATGGGCTGCAGGGAGATCTCTGCTCCAGTGCCTGGAGCACCTCCTCCCCCTCCCTCTGCCCTGACCTTGGGGTATTTAGAGCTGTTGCTTTCCCATATTCTCACTCCTGTCTCACAGATGCTGTTGCTCTGTTTCTTTGCCCCTTCTTAAATCTGTTATCCCAGAGGTGCTACCACCTGGACTGATGGGCTCAGCCTTGTCCAGCTGTGGGTCCATGTTGGGGCCATCTGGCATTGCCTTTGGTGGACATGGGGGGAGCTTCTGGCAGCTTCTCACAGGAGCCACTGCTGTAGCCCCCCATCACTACCAAAACCTTGCCACACAAACCAAATACACCTGGGTAGGTTTGCTGCCGCTGTAACATCAGCAGCAGAGCTCGCCCCTGTCTGGGCAGCACTCACAGGAGCATGAGCCACGAGGCCAGGCAGAGCTTTAACCATTATTTTGCAAACGTGCTGCTACTGAAGAGGCTACAGCACCTTTTAGAAGCTGAAGTCTGACCATGAACTTTGCTGCAGGAGCACTCCTTCAGCACCACCACCAATGCCAAGGGAGCTGTGGCTGCTCTGAGAGGGAAGCAGAAGCACACCTAGGTTTAAACTGTTGTTACTTCTAGGTGAGATGTTTCTCCTGCTGGGGAGTTACCCAGCACTGAGAAGACAGAACAAATCACATCAGTTGGCTCAGAAAAAGATGGAATTAACTCCCCACCCAGCCAATCCGTTCATATTGTCCCTTCAGGAGGACAATGCATGGAACAAAGTTATTACCTATTGTACTTGTATTTAAACACAATGGAATCCAAAACAGGCACTAGGGAGCTGAACAGGAGCAAAACAGCATCTGTTTCTTCACACAGTGCACTTACGTGCCTTGTTGCTCCCTTCCATCAGCCCCTGGGGAGAAGTGGTGGCACAAATAATGATTGCAGCTGGGATTACAGAAAGGCTGCTCCTGGCAGCAGCCCAATCAGGACATGGCGTCAAAAGTTAACATGAGGGCAAGGGATTAAAGAGTCTGATTCTGCAGGGCCTGAGCAAATCCTCACTATTGGGACACAGACAGACACAAAATGGAGAAAAATATGCTTTTGATTTAAGCTTCCACATTGGGGTCTAGGGCCTTTAGTGAAAATAAAAATCACCAAAAGTTCATAACTACACAGTACTCCCACTAGAGCTGAGAGCCATGAGCTCCCAGACTCCCTAGACGAGAAATGATCAATAGGATTCTGCCATGACTGCGAGGAAAAGATGCTTCCATGCATCGTTCACTTGTCATAAAGTAGCCTGTTCTCTTTCAAAAATGTTCATACTATGTAAATACACCACACCATTAAAGGAAAATGCTCCAAAAACCTGGATAATCTGTACAGTGTCCCATGTTTGAAATTATTTCAGGCTCTAATGCTTAGGCTTTTCTAGAATCAGGACGTTTTCCAAACTCCATCAAAGGACTAGTTTCTCTAGTCCTGTATCCTACCTCTCCCAGCAAGCAATACCAGTTTCTTCAGAAGACAGACATAAAAGGGCTGAAAACTTCCACAGGTCACAGATGCAGCTACCTCTGAGTGTCAGGCCGCAGGTACTCTCCCGAGACTGTATAAACAGGCACACCTTGGCTGGCTTACAGTGCTTGTAAGGAGAGATCGCTGGAGTGACTGCTGGTGCCCTTGAGCATCAGCTGTGATCATCCTTGTGACAGCACTCGCAGTCAGCAGCTGCTGCAAGTAATCCTGCTCCTGTCTCATCTCTGTGCTCTGGAGGAGGAGGAGCAGCCAGTCCTTCCATTTGTGGTTATCGCCAGGGTGACTCCAGCTAACAGCTCCCACACCACCACGCACAGCTCCAGCGTCTGCCGCTGGCTAACTCGTCCCAGACACAGGAACAAACTCAGGCTGGAACTGATGTGCTGACAGCTTCAAGTCCGTGATCCTGCCACTCCAACGTGTACCTGGCTCTTGCTACATGGTGGCCTCCACTCACTGTTACACATTATTAAGGATGAAGACCTTTTCCTTGGTCTGATCACCCCTTGTGTAACAAAAGTGAGGAGCATAACACACCACGAGCTGCTGTAAATAAAGTCTCCTATTTCTTTTCAGCTTCTGTGATGACAGTAATTTTTGTAAGCTGTTCCAGGTACCTGACCAAATAAGGTATCATTATTATTTCCATTTGTGCCTTTATCTGATGAAGGTGAACCTGCCCTTCTGTATTTTAATTCTGGCTATGACCTGGTCTCACATTGATTTAACTCTGATGACTTCAGTGGCATCGGGGTAAATCAGTATAAAGCATTTCAATTGTGGAGCTGAGGAATACCCTTCCAGCTATTCCTAGCTCACCAGCTGTTTCATTAGAAGAGGAGCAAGAAGGGAATTTAGTAGTCACACTGGGAAAGCAAACAAGGAGACTTGGGTTTTGCATGATCCTGGGCTGTTCTTACTGCCATTATGGTTTTTAGTTCCACAGATCTCCCTCAAAGCAAGGCATTCTGCACAAGAACCATTGCACTAGCCCTAGTATTACAGAGAATAAACAGAAGAATATTTTGGATACCTTGTCTGCTGATACCAATGCCTGCTAAGCCTGAGGCTTGCCCAGTCCCAGAGCTTTCAGAAAGCTCTGGTAACAGGCAGATTTGCTTTTGGTATGGGAACGTGGATACTGCTGACCCCAAATGGGACTTCCACTTGACTGCCATAAAAAAATCTGCTTCCACAGTGAAGCCTATAAAGGAAGGCAAGCACCTCACCTGCAGCTGAAATAGCCTGTTCTCAAATGAAGGAAAATCCCATGCAAGCGTTTCAGGCACACTGGCAGCTTGTGCTGGCTGTTCCTAAGGGAGCCTTGTTTGTATGAGATTGTTTCCTTCCCCATCTCTCATCCATCATCTCCTCCTTTTGAGAGCTGGCAATTGGCCATCTCTATTTAGCAGGCTCAACAAGCCACCACTCTTGCCACTACTGCTCTTTGCAGCCTGCAGAAGATACTGCGGGCTCCATTAATTGTGGCTGCTGGTTTTAATTTAAAGTTCACAGGCAGGCTAATCATTAACTGACTCAAAATAGCTTTTCCATGTGGAAAAACTCAAAAGGACTGTTGGCAAGATGTGGACAACTAAAGAAAGGCAAAAGTTACAGCCTGACCTTCTTATTAGGGCAAAGGACAAATTTACACTTCGCAAGCATTCACATTAAAATGATTTTTAAGAAGAGACATTGTCCCAGCTGAATACACATTTCTGTTGCACAATTTGTCCATTTTCTAATTCCTTGTAAGAGGCTGTCCTGGGAGCTGACACAATCCAGTTGATGAACTACTCTGGTGTTATTCAAGCAAAATTTCCGAGGGGTTTATGGAAGTTCCACTCTGGAAACAGATCTGGGTTTCAAGACTTTGGTATCATTGGCCCTAGACCTTTGTCTAGAAGACAAGCCTTCCCCTCACACTGTTGGTTGCAAGTCTGACCACATAAAACCTCACAGAGTTTTAAGCACACATTTACCTCAGCTATGCTAAAGTCTGGAATACCTTTCCTTCTCTCTCTCTCTCTCACACACACACACACTCTCTCTCTGAGGGGTTGCTTCAAATTTTAGCAATTGCTAGTAAGTCCATCTGAGAGTTTTTCATGTAAATGTTTCCTGTTATTCTGCCTTTCTTCAGAACTCATTTTTGTTCTCTACACTGTCAGCAATTCCTGCATTTTTCTCCTCATGTACTTTACAGCTTTCTCCATTCTTTTCTCAGGGCATGTTCTGAACAATCTCACCTCATCTTCCATGTTTTTACCTTCTTCCATGTTTGCCCAAGTAATTTCCCTTTCTTGCTCCAAAGAGTGCACCAAAGAATCATCAGAAATATCAACCTTCATGTGCCTTATCTGTTTTTTCACCTTCTTCAAACAGGATTCCAGCCCTTCCTGGCTCTTTCACCAGCAAAGGGAGTATGTTTCCTTGGCCTGCTCTCTGGCTGGTCTTTGGCCAACTGGAGGCTGTTCATACAACCTGACAGCCACAGTCTCCTCCAGGCTCTTGCAGGCTGGATCACCACTTGCTAAGACTTGTTACAGCAGGGCTGCTTTCTGGTAAACCATGAGTCAATCAGCAGGGCCTGTTTATGAACTTCTGAGAATAAAAAATTCCTTTCCATTGATCTTTCTGCTGGTTCTCATCTTGTAATGCCCTCCAGGAGGGGAGAGAAGTATGCAGAGAGGGGGAAATGTGCATTTTGAAAAAAATGAGAGTAGAATAGGACTCCATAAAGGTATGTCCTAGGTTTGACAAGTCTCCTGTGATTTGCCTTTGCCTTTGCAGTCCAGGAGTGCTGCTGATAATCCTGTGGGACTCTCGAGAGCCTTAGGGGTGTGGTAATTGTGTAGGAGCAGAAGGAGAAGCTTTAAAGGGGTTAGGTGATAGGAGCCTAATCCATAATCCAGTGATGTCAACAGAAGGGTTGTCACTCAGCTGTAGATAGATTTCCAGGAAATCCACCATCATGCAAAGCATACCAACAAACTGGGCTGAGCAGCTGGGAAATGCCTTCCCTGCCTTCTTGTGGGTGGTAGTTCCTCACAGCTACAGTCAGAGAGCAGAATTTGCTCATGCAAGATACCCACTTAGCCTTTTTCCACACATGCCAGATCACAAGGTCACAAACAAGGAAATTTATTTCTAAAATAAGTGGCTCAAATCTGCCAGTTGTGCCCATAACTATACTTTTTAAGAGACACATATTCACAGGGAAAAGAGATAATGTGAAAGTGCAGAACATATTGAACATCATTTTAAATTATTTACCTCTTTAGTAAAGTTTGGATTATGTTGTCCAGGAAAGTCCAGTGTCCTTCAGATAGCAAAGGGTATCTAGTATCTGTCTGGACTGGAACTCACAGGTAGATTAAAATTGGTTTGGCTACACCCATCTCTGAATTCTGTGCTAACTGATGCAATGCTTAACCAGCTGCTCAGGCAGAAATTGTGGTCGTGGCTATGCTGCTGGCTCTATCTGCATGAAGTAGCATTAAGTAGCAACAGCATCAAAGATGAACCTCAAAATCTATTTCTCTTGTGATGAAGATATTTTAATTTTGTTCCAAAGAATCTTAGCAAGTTCTAATTAAGAAACTGCTGCCAACACCTTCTCAATTTTATTTATATAGTCTACCATAGCTTTGTAAAAGAATCCCTGTTCCCTGTTCTCCACCACTTTCTGGTTTGTTCAGCCTGGAGAAGAGGAAACTGAGAGGAGACCTCACTGCAGTCTACACCTTCCTCGCAAGGAGAAGCAGAGGGGCAGGCAGTGACCTCTTCCCTGTGGTGCCCAGTGACAGGACCCAAGGCAGTGGTCTGAAGCTGTGTCAGGGCGGGTTTAGGCTGGATATTAAAGAAAGGTTTTTCACCCAGAAGGTGCTCGGGCGCTGGAACAGGCTCCCCAGGGAAGTGGTCACAGCACCAGGCAGCCTGACAGAGCTCAGGGAGCGTTTGGACAATGCTCTCAGGCACATGGTGTGACTCCTGGGGATGTCCTGTGCAGGTACAGGAGCTAGACTTCAATGATCCTTGTGGGTCCCTTCCAACTCAGGATATTCTATGATTTTTTTTTTTTTTTTTTTTTTTTTAAGTTACTTGCCATTATTCTCTCCATAGAGAGAGTTTTACCTTACCAGGACCCAAAGAACCCTAATTCCTATCTGTCTGGAATCTCCTTTCTTGTTCAGTAACATGGAAGGCCAAGGTGTTTACAGATACTTGCCATGTGATTGTAATCTCAGTGGAAATTATTATAACCTCAGCCTGAGATGCTACGAGGTAATTAATGCTGAAAAAGCAGTAGGTAGAGCTTTTCAATCAAGAAATTTAAAAGCAATGCAAATACCATGATATTAACACAGCAGCATTCTTCATTCTGACCTGCAGAATAAAGAGAGAGAACTTTGGAGGACATTCAGAGGTCTGCTTATAGACCACAACAGAGAATCTGTGTTTTGCTTTATAAGCACACCGATTCCCCTGTTGTGATGGACACAAGCTATTCCTGGACTAAAAAAATTGAATATCACAGTGGTTAAAATGTGTCCAGGTACATGACCCTGTTACAAGTAGCAAGGAGCTTTGAATAACAGAAGCGCAGGGGATGAAGCGAATGCTTTAAATGCAACCTTATTGTCAAGTCTTCGTGGTTGCGGGTGTTTAAGGACAGCCAAAAGCCCCTCACAGCAGTGTCCAGGAGGGAGCCAGCTGTGACAGGGCACGGTGGCACCCAGCAGGCCCTTGCCTGCCAGGCAGTGCCCGTCTGTCCCCGGCAGGGCTGTGCTCACGCTCCGACCCGCCTGCCCCGGGCTGGCAGCTCCCGCTGCTGCCCGGCCCTGCCCCCGCCTGACAAGCGCTCCCAAAAACGTGTGAGAGCCGTGCTGCTGTTCAGCATGCAGCCCCATCTCCGTGATCGCTGCTCTCCAGCAGGCCTGGCATGCACTGTCAGCGGTACAGAAATGGACCGGCTCTTTGTCTGCTGCCATTGCCATGGAGGCTTGGGAGTCACTCAAGCCTTCAGTGAACACGGTGAGAAAAGGCAGCTGATCTAACAGGTACAGCTTCATGATCTACAGCAAAGCTGCACTAGTGTAAAACAGATTTGCCTCGTTGAAATAAATCAGACTTCTGTTGATTAACTCCAGAAGAAAATCCGGTCTGCAGATCTTAAAGAAAGAGTGAAGGAAGGGTCCAATAACTTGGAGCTCTCCTAATGCCTGGGACTCTCTACAGAAGACAATCTTTGTGTTATCTGCAGAAGCAAAAGGGTGGGTTCTACTCAAGTCTGCTCATGGAGCAGAGTGGTATTTTACAGTTTATCTACTTACCAAAGCAAATGAGTTCCCTTTGTTGAAAAAACAGGAGTATTTTCACGCCAAATTCTCACTCATGCTTGAAATAATGTTTCTAGTAGCAACCATAAAAGCACTGTCATACAACTTACACTAAGCCGTTACTTAAACCTACAGAAGACAGGATGTTAAAGCACACTGAATGGCTCTGTTTGCCTGACTTGTTATTAAAAGTCCTATATATTGCTCAGATCTTGCCACAGTGGATCAAACACACCTTCAGTTCTATATCTTGCTTTGATCTCTGTAGACTACAAAGCCAGGTTTCTAATCAGGACAGAGGGATGTAAAGTATTCTTCACCATTCATTCAGCTGTGTAAATGAGAGTTCAGAAGGTAGCACAGACCCATAGCTTTTCTGTTATTAAAATTATTCAAACCACCAGAAAAAAGTATTCTGCAATAAAGCTGTAAGAGCATCTGATGGAAGGCTCCAATACAAAAGGATTTCAGAATTAAAACTCTGAGAGATCCCCAGCTCATCCTTCTCTATTCTACTAATAACTACACAGTGTTATTAAAGGGGCAGCAATGTCACAGATTGGAGTTTCTAATACTGTCGTCCACTGCAGATACTCATATCTATAGAATTATATAAAGAGATTGAAACTCTGGCTCAAAGGCATGTTCCACTTGTCATCAGGGGATGAAATTTTTTTATTCATATATTGTGGCAAAGACCAGACTAAGTGCTGTGAAAATGGGCAGGTGAGATGTGCATTCTCCTTCCAGGCTGAGGACTGATTCTTCTGTGAAAGCAGGAGTAACTCATTGCATCGTAAGGTGAGAATGCATTTCAACAGACACCTGTACATTTCTGTTCAGGACTGAGCCTTAGTTACAGTATCTACCTGAAAAAATATTGACTGAAGATCCCCGAAGTCTCACTCTGCCTCGACTCACTGCAGAACTACTCCTATAGCAAGAGTTTTCTCTGTACTGCAGAATACTAGGACCAGAGTTAAAGTTTGATCATTGTCACAGGAGCTATTTAAAAATACACTTTGTTTTGAAATTAGCAGCCAAAGGAAGAATGCTAAATTCACAGTTTGAAAACTTAAGCCTGTCTCTGCCGAGATCCCACACAGCATTGGCAGCACCTGGCAGAGCTCTGGGAAAGCTCATGCTTTCCACCCTGCAGTAGCTGCGTGTCCCACCTGCGGGCATGGAGAGAGCAGTCACTGTGAGCAGCGAACAGCGCTGTCCTGACACAGGTTTTAATTAATGTATCAGCATTAGGAGATGTACAGTGTGCTCTATCCTTAGTCACACTGCCATAACTCCAAAGTTGTCTGACTGACCTTACTGGTACCTCACCGGGGTTAATAAACACTGGACTTCCGTGCTGCAGAGACACTTAGTAGGGCAGGTGTCTAACCAGAGAGATTTTTTAAGTGGCATAAGCATAAGGCAGCATAAACCATGCTTTCCTCCTTGACTGCCTGTCCTTACGTAACCAGTAACCCAGCGCTTATCCATGATCCAGGCAGCCGTTCCCGAGCCCAGCCTGGGAGAGCTGTCAGAGTGTCCCGGTCCCCTTCCCTTCGCTTCCCTGCCCACCCATCCCGCCTCACCTTTGGCACCAGCGCTCCCGCTGCTTGTGCGGACAGACGGACCCAGGGCGAGCCGAGAGGGTACCAGGAGGAGGACGTGGCTTGAAGTTAAGCCCTCTAAACTGGCACAGCAGGCTTAAACCCACACTGGGGTACGGATTAGCCCTGGTGACGAGATATAACAGCTGGGTTTACGGCAGTGCTTTGGAGCGATTAGGGCTTGGGCCAGTACCTCCACAGACACGGCCTCCCGGCAAAGAGCCGGCACCTCTCGGCTCAGACAGATTTCGGCACCTGTTTAAAAGTCCCTCCAAAACACGAAAACTTTGTGGGGTTTTCTAACCTGCAGCTGAGCCGGCTCTTTGAAGAAAATGCAGGTACTTGAGGGCACTGGGGCTGTCTGAAGGCGGCACGGCGGGGTTCGCTCCCGTCGCCCCCGGCCGTGCCCCCCCCGGCTCGGTGCTCGGGGCTGTCCCGGCGCTGTCCCGGCGGAGGCGGCCGCACCCCGCGCCCTGCCGGGAGCCGCTCGGGCCGGGCGATGGGGAGCGGGGACACCCCAGCCCCGGGCTCTTCGCCGCGAAGTCAGCGGTCCCCTCCGCTGGACACCACCTCCGCCCCGCCGGGCACCCCGCCCGCCGCCGCCGCCGCCGGCAGGGCCCCCAGCTCCTCCTCCTCCTCCTCACCGCGGTGCCCGCTCCCGTCCCGCCGGCGCCCAGCCGGGGCAGCGCCTCTCGCCGCCGCCGCTCCGCCGAAGTTGAGCGGAGCCGCCGCTCCGCAGCCGCCGCCCCCCGCGCCCCGCCCGCGCCGCCGTTCCCATGGTGACCACGGGAAGCCCGTTCGGTCCAGGGGCGTGAGCTCCGCCCGGGCATCCCACCGGCACCGGTACCGGCACGGCGTCAGGCCCCCGCGGGGACTCGCTGCTGTAGATTGAATTTGCACCGACAAACAACGGCGCAGAAACTGGATCTATTCATTCATTCCTCGCCAAGTCCTTTGGGAACAGAACAGAACAGTCTTCAGCCACAGAAGCCACAGGGGTTTCGCTGGGTTTGGAGGGGTGAAGGAGGATGAGGGGTCGGCACGGGAGCTGAAAGGGCATGGGGGAGGAGAAGAGGAGGAAGGTTTTTACAATTAGGGAGGTGAAACACTGGCCCAGGTTGTCCAGTGAGGAGGTGGATGTCCCATCCCTGAAAACATTCAAGGGCAGGTTGGACAGTGCTTTGAGCAGCCTGACCTACCTGAAGATGTCCCTGCTCATTGCAGGGGGGCTGAACTAGATGGTCCCAGTCATGCACGGCCAGAATGTCCTCTGTGAGCCCACAGTTCCTCACCCAGCCTCTTCCCACAGTGCAAAAATGCACAAAACCATCCCCAGTATCATTGGCCAAACCCCCACCAAATTCAAGGAGAGCCAGGCTGTGCCAGGGGGTTGCAGAGCTACAGCCTTGGGGAAGGGGAGCACGTGGACAGGTGAGAACACTCAAGGACACGTGCAACCTAAGCATGTGTGTGAAGTCAATCGTGTCCCCACTGAAAATCTTTCATAAATTATGGCCCAAGTTGTGACATCTCGGTGTTTATGCAGCACTCACACAGCCAGGGGACAGTGGTGTTTCAGACCATGGATGCGTGTGCAGCACACACATAAACCAAAACAGCCCAGCTAAAAATTTACAGATTAAAGGATGCCCAGTGCATTCTAAATTAAAATGTATGAGGCTGGGGGGCTTTAAAGTTTCGTTTATTATTAGATCAAAAAACACAGCTGGACTAACAAAGAGATTAGAAGCATTTTTCTGCTCTAATTATCTGTGGAGGACTACTCATCTGTCCTGAGCTTCAATGCCAGCCCAGTTTGTAGCATTCTGGGTATGCTCTGCTCTAAGTGGAATTGCTGAGTTTAAGTAAAAAGTCATTTTACACCAGTAAAGACCATTATATTTTCATACATTAAAACCTATTTCAAAACTCAACAGCTCTGACTAATGCAGAACAAAAACCCCCTTGAAAATGCTTAGTTTTCAGGTATATTTTCCACCAGGTTATATTTTCAATGCAGTGAATTCCTGGAAGTTCTTGCCATGAACCAGAAGCACTGGTGACTAGGGAGTATCTTTGGGAACATTTTTTGCAGATATATAAGCCTCACAACTGAAAAATCATTCATCTCTCCCCTACCTTATTTAGCAGTTGAAACCAAGGATTCTTTTACTGTTGTACTGACATGACTTACCAGATCAGTCAGCACTCAGATCATCAGTTGCTTGGTAGCAGGGATGGAGGGAAGATTTATTCAGTGGTACATTTCCCAGGACATGCCATGACAACCAAGTTTCACCACATTGCAATTTGTAGTGCATTTGAAGAGTGTGTAGTGTAGTCCACGTGGGCCTGCTATTTCCCACCTGAGCACACTGCTAACACTGCAGATGGTGCCTGCAGAGCCTTCATATTTTGGTGTCAAAGTCATGGACCTCTGACACTGGCGCTGAGGGTGGACTTCTCCAACCAGTAACAATCATATTGCTGCTGTCTTCTGCATGGGTCAAACCACAAGCAAATAATCTCACCCAATCACTGACAAAAAGAAAATATAATATGGTAGAGTTGTATAGACTTACAACCTTGCTTAGGAAAGTGCCACTTTCAGAGCTATTTGCCTTTTTTTTTTTTAGTGCTTGTTTTCCCTCAGCAAAACAGTTTTTCATTCACTGGACAGATCATCCTGCTATTTACTTTAAATCCTGTCAGCCCACCCACACAGAAGTGCACCATGAGCAAAACCAGGAGAAAGTTCATTCAGTCTCCAGCAGCAGCGCCCAGGCTTTGCAAGGCTGAGGCTCACTTAAGAATAACTAGCAACGTTGCCATGTCTTTTCTAGCACATATCTCATTTCTCCCCATATCTCATGTCCCCTTTCTCCCTCCACATGCTATGGCTGGGTTGTTGGGTTGTTGGCTCAGCCCAGAAAGGCTAAAATGCTTGGGTTTGATACCTCAGCTGCTGGAGGTGCACTGTCAGGGACCACTGGCCCAGGAGGTTAAAACAATCAGCTCAGAAAAGAGTGTCCTGGGTCAATAAAGGACAGATGCTTGGATATGGCATTCCAGAGCACAGCTGGATGATGGGCATGGTATACAGATCTTCCTCAGGAAAAGTTAGGACTATTCAGAGTGGGCTGTACTTTGTCCAGGACTTTTGTATAAACTAACCATAGAGTTACTACAGGGAGAGCTGTGACTATAGCCCTTCTACTGTCAGCTTCTACAAGCTCCTGAGTGGCAGGCCCCCTACTGCATCTGAGTAGGCTCTGATGCTGGATTTTTGCTCTCATTCCCTCTATGGTTCATTAAAACCTAGAACCCTGAAGCCATAGAAAAGAGGATCACAAGGTGTTACAATGCCAGGAGCAGCAAAAGCTTGCTTAAAATTAATATTAACTAGAGCAAAGGAAGAAATTTAAGGACAGAAAATCAGGCAAAAGCAGTGACTTCAGAGAAAAGATTGTGTCATGGCCAAATATTTCTTGTGGATGAGCCCCTAGGTAAACATTTCAAAGGACTCTAGGAAAGCAATAGAAAACTTCTGCATCACTGTAGGAAGATGGAATGAGTTGCCTACCAGGAGCACTATAGCTCTAACCTCAGTGGCACTAGGAAATAAAAACCTACAAATGTTTTTTCTCTGCTGCTTGCACTGCCCACTCAGTGCAGCCAGCTTCCACTGCTGCTTCCTTCTGACAGGCTGTAGTCAGCAAAGGGAGGCTGGGTCTGCACTGCTCCTTGTGTACTTCTGAGCATCCCTAGACCCCATGCAGTGAGTGTAGTTAACTGTGCACCTCAAAACCAGTTACACTCCCGGAGACTACCCAGAACACAATAAACAAACACCCTTCCTGCCATGACATCTCCCCTTCTCTCTGAATCCTCTAAGCTGGGGATCCACAGTGAGCACCGGAGGAGATGGTAGAACCCCTGATAGTTTTAACTCTGTGCAGCACCAGAAAACTGAGCTGCAGTTTTTGAACTGCTGTTGCTTCCTTCTAGCCTTTCTGTTCACCACTTAAGAGTCATTGAACAGTAGTGTGGTGGTCTGTTTAATTGCTGATTATCTTAACCAAGCAACTTAACTGAGTAAATGCAAGTTCTGTACTTCTAGCTCTGAGTGAAAATGATGAAGTGTCATGAAATACTCAGCCAAAAAAACCAGATGTAGTAAGGCAAGCTGAGCATCAAAAAATACAACACAGATGGTCATGATAAATTAATTGAAGACACAAGGGGGGAGATGCAAAAAAATGCCATGGAGCCTATAAGTAGACAGATGTAAAAAATATCTCTGATTATGCACTTAATTGCACTCTCTGTGATTGCTTGGTTCCTAATGTACACTGTTAACAAACAATAATCTCCAAAGGACTTTGCCAAGGTTGTTGGCTTTTAAAATGACCACATCTCAAATGCTGACACAGTCCATGATGATCACCTTTGCAGAGGTAATAATTTTTTAAACAGTAATTTTCATTATGTGATGGAAATTTCTCTAGTACTAGACATGTAACTACTTTCACACCACATTTGAAGGGGTTTTGTCTCTGTCTTACCAAAATATATGTTATTTTATCTTAAACTGATGCAAATCTAAGTGACAGCAATTGACAGATTTTCATTAGCCCCAGGAGGTTTCAAATTATTTGTTCTCTTTTATTCAAAAGTGAATTTTTCACTGTTCAAAATTCAGTGCAACAGCGGTTTTGCCATTAAATTCAATAGGACCAAGACTTTGCCCATGTTCTGTTTGAGTTTGTTCCAGAGTCTACTGAAATCAATGCAGGGGCAGGAGGGATTGAAGCTGATTTGGAAAGGAATTTTAAAAAAGGGGGGCTGTGTGTAATGATTATGCCATAATTTCTCTGCATATAGGGAATCTAATTATTGCTCCATTCAGCATGTAACCTCCATGTAATTAGTGAAACTTCATGGGATATGTTGTGCAAGAAACGCTAACTTTAACACATACATCCCCTTCAGGTGAGAGCAGTAGGAAGAAAAAAGACAAGGACACCTAGGAAAGTGCTTTGGGGATTTGGAACTGAAGGACAAGACAGTAGTTAGATCCTCTGGAGGCGAGAACTTAGAACTCAACAAGTCCCAGTGGGGTCACACTGTTTGTGTAGAGGCTCCCAGAGAAAGCCAACTCCTCCCAGACAGAGCTCTGGAGCATGCCTGTATTCCTGCTTGGGTCTAACAGATGCTTCTTTTAAACGCTTAGGGAAAGATGCAGGGTACAAAATCTCCCTGTCATCCCTGAAACCTTAAAGCTTACATTCCACAGTTAGGCAAGTAGGATCAGCCCTTTCTCATTGCCAGCAACTGCTTAAAAATGAAAGTTTCTGAAATGGTGGTGTTTCAGAGAGGGACACCCTGTGGGCATTTGAATTAAGCCCACGTTTTCTGGGATATCATCTATATCCATGGACTCTTTCCAGGGTCACCCCCACACAGCACACGGGAAGCACTTGTATCTAAGTAAGTCTCAACCCAGCATTTGGGGTGTCCCTTGCACTGCTCCACTGACCTGCTGAGCACTCTAACACCGGCCATAAGCCTCAAACACCTCTTGGCACAGCTGGGAGCAAAAGCTGGCATACTGCAACCCTCACACTGGCTTGGCCCTGGGGAGGATTTTCCCTTTGGGGAGGCTGTTCCCCACTTTCCATGGACTTTCTCCACTTGAGCCTACATGGAGGGATCTGCTGCTGCAGAAGCTGCAAGAGACACTCCGGCTCAGACAGGCTGGGAAAGCAGAGGGCAGGCACAACAATTTACCCTTTCCTGCACACAGTGTTTTGGACAGACTGAGTGTGTTGCCTCTGCTGCCTCCTGACTTCTTATCTAAAGCCTGGAGAGCCTGAGTGTTGGGGACGAGAGGACACTTTAGTTGCTCCTTGTGGGTCACAAACAAGCCATTAAAAAAGCATCACAAGGGGAAGGTGGGAAAACCCCAGAGTGAGTTTGTTTTTCCAGATTTTATCAGACTTGCTCTTTTTAAAATGTGAATTCTTAATCTTAAATGTCTTGAACATAATTCCTTCAGTTAAACACCCATTTTCCAAAAGATATGTAGCATTACCCACGCATAGACATGTATTTCTTTCAGTGTGGGAGGTCAACATTTGAAACTCTAATCCCAGAAATGCTGAGACTAACTCTAGAGCCTGTAATTTTTATTTATTTAGTTAAATTATTTAGATTTCATTTAAGTCCAGCCAAAGAACCGCCCTTTCCTTAAGGCCCCAGGCCACCCCACTCATTCATTCCCTAGCATTACACTGGGACTATCAGCAATTTAGGGCAGGGGAGCTTCGCTGGGGAAGGTGTTAAATGCAGTGATTTCGCAAGAGCACGTTTCAGTCTCTTAAGCAGGCGGTGATCTGCAGAAGCAGATGCATCTAGTAGATCGTATTCACAACATGCAGAGAGTCTGTTCAGTCCGGAGCCTCTGTGCCCACCAGTGAGTTGTAGGACCTCACTGGAGCACGGTCCTGCACACCACTGGAAGGTAGAACTCCATACCTGCGGCATGAGGCAGCAGATGCAGGAGATCATGCAGAGGCTGTTCTCTGCATTAAAAGAGCTACCCAGATATATCTGAAATAACTCAGGCTCAGCCTAGATGAGATGTTCTGATATGATGCTTATCTGACACCCTGCCCTTCTGTACGACAGAAATTGTTTTGGGCCTGCCAGTGGAATGTTCTACAACTTAAAATACTAATTACTTGACAGGCTAGTGCTCATTTTCCTGTCATTGCAGCTGTCTGTTTTCTGTTGTGATTCTAAATGGTTAAGCAAGCTGTATACTGGGAGGCATAATCTGCTGTAATACGCTGTGGTCTGATGCATGCACCTAGATTGGAGTGTTACTTAAGCTTTAATCCCCAAGAAATCAGTGATTACCCACAGGAGACAAATGGAGGGCTGTTTATAGTATAGTTGCTAGACAACAGTGAAGCATTTAAAGTATATTTGTCCAAAGATTAACTGCATCTCAGAGGCTGACAACTTTTCCAACAACCTGTTTATGAAAAGCGAAGTTTAAAACATCTAGGTTTTCAAAAGAAAGGAGAGCAACCCAATAATTGCTTGGCATTTTCAGGGACACAGGGAAATGATGAGTGCAGTGCAAAATGTAGAGGAAGGGGCTTCTAAGGCTTAGACTGCAGAGAAGTGAAGGAGCAGCATGATGAATACTCTGCACAGGTCCTTGCCACCCCTCTGCACACACAAGGTATACATTTCCCCAGCTTTTACACACCAGTGCCAGGCAGCTGCTTTAAAGCCTTTAATTCCCTGCCTCCCTCAGAGAGTAAAACCAAAAATAGTAAAGAAATTACAGAAAGCGTACTATTAAATCCATCTCTCTTTCTCCCGTTTCCTCCCCTGAGTGTTACAGAAACTACCTTTGTTCCTTTTGGAAAAGGAGGATATGTAAATGGAGCAGAGCTGGGCTGCACTTACTGAGATCTATTTGGCAATGCTCAGATGCAAACTGCATGGATAATATCCAATTTAAATGGTGTTTCCTTATTTACTGCAGTGCTGTCACACAGTTTTGCCTCTTCCAATAGTTTTGCCTCTTATATATATATATATTTTGCTGTCTCTTTGACCACACTGTTTTTACCTTCCTCCTAATACAGCAAATGAAGCAAGGAAGTAATATGGGGGCAGGGGAGAGGGTCGTTTGTGTGGAAGAAGCAGAGGGACAAGAAATCCAACAGAGACTCAGACAAGCAAGATTTTCCTGACCTGTCATTTCAAATACTGTTTTCATTTTTTAAGAAGCAGGTGTCTGGATTATATAGACTTTACAATATATGGCGTCTGTGTTACTTGACAACTTTCTGAATTAATCTGGGCCTTTTTGCTGAGAGAGATCTCTTCAAAATGTACATGAATTCTTCAAAATCCAATCCTCTTAAATTATTTTCTCAAAGCACCAGTGTGAGCAGTGTCACCGCATCAGTGCTCCACCTCCACAGCTCCAATCATTGTCTGGCCAAACACGGGGAAGGGACTTTGCTGGAGGAGCTGCAAGGCAGATGTGGCTGATGCTGCAGGGGCTGGGAGGTCACCTCAGCCACCATCAGTGTTGGGACAGCATGAAGCACATGGTGGCCTTCCCTGGCAGCTCTTCATCTAACCTATTCCTAAACCCACAGCAGCGGGGATCCTGCCGCCTCCCTTGGCTACTAGCTACAAGTTCCATGGTAACATTTTTCTTCCCATCTAACATAAGTTCTCCTTCACACAGATTAACCTGATTTGCCCTCACCTTGTACCAAGTAGATGGGGAGAACAACTGCCACAGTAGAATACCTGTGACTTGTACTTATCCCATGACCTGCTGTGACCCCTGGTTCTTATTTTGCAGTACTTGTGTCACTTGTGTTGTTGTACATTCCTAAAGATATAATTTCACCTTCATCATCACTGAATTTCATTCTGGGCCGTTTTCCCTGTTAGTCCGAATCATCTTTAACTCAGGCCCTCACTCCAGGTGAATCCTTCAGTCCTTTCAGGCAAGAAGGTCATAGCAAAATTATATAAATACATTCTCCAGTTAGCACCACTGGACATAATAGTAAAAATATCCAGTAGAGACAGGCTCACAGCACATCCCTGTGCGACCTTATTTGAAATTACCTCTTACACTGAGATAAAGAAACCAGAGAGAGCTCAGAGAGTGATTTTTCAACAAACATTTCTTTGTTATGGTGTTTCATCTACACCACAGGGTCCCTAGTGCATCATTAACTTCTAAATTGTTGCACAGAAGTCTGTGCAGCTGAGAGCAGGATCTGACCTGCACATTAGTAAGATTTGCTGTTCTGGTCTGTTTCAAAGCCATCAAGATGAAGACTCTCTATTCTTAGCTTGAGTAGTGGCATTAATGCACAGCAGTGCAAGAAAAGCAGAGAAATATGTTCCCCTAAGTGCTACCTTTTTGTGGGACAAAGGCAGTCAGGGCCAACCATAGCTCCCAGGACACCCATTTAGATGTATATACACAGAGCCCCTAAAGTACTTGACACACATCCTCCCAGACTGAAGCTAGAACTTCTTTGCAAATTCAGAGGAAGGTTTAAACCTGGGTTATCTGCATGAATTTGAAGGGACAAAAGAGAAACAATATGGACTTCATTGGAGATGCCCTCTCCGTAGCTGTGCCAGGAAAATTGCATCCATAATACCAGAGCATTTTGTTTCTTTTCTATGAATAGTATCACAGAATGAAAATTCAGAATATGCAGGCTCAGTTTTGTGAGGAATTTTTCTCCTTGTTTCCCTTACCTAGCAGAAAACCCCAGAATGTGAGGGGTTTCAGTACCTCATGGCCAGTGTGGGAAACGCCAGTTAAATAAATGGGATTATTTGTCCAAATAAAGGAACTGAAGCTGCTGGAAAAGTGAGCACTGGGTGATTGGGCAGCTCTGCGAGCAAGAGCAGAAGCAGTGTAGAGAGAAAATGTAGAAGCAAGAAGTTATTTTCTTATGCAAAATCTGTCCACCCCCTTATATCAAGAAATGACAAGCCATTCCTTCAAGGAAGTGAGCAAAAAAATACTGAACATCTCTGTTCAACATTGCTTTCAATTAATTCTCCATAAAAAGATGGTCTCTGTCCCATCATACTCACTTGGTGTCTCCATGGACTTAGACTTGAAAAAACTTGAACTGTTGCTGCTCCAGTCTCTGAGATCACCCTCTTTGCTTGTAGTTTGGAGAGAAAAGCCACACATGGAGATGGATAGGTGACTGAGCCACTGTCCAGGGCTGGATCTCAGTCCCTCAGAAGGGATGGAGGTCCTTTGTGGCAGTGGGCACAGCTTCTCCCATGGCTCTGCCTGTTTGGAGGTGGATGCTGCAGCTCTGCTTCCCAAGGGCTGACAGCCTGCAAGTGGTGCTGGTGCTAAAACATACCAGTTATTTCTCAGCCATGTCTGAAGTGAACATGGAAAGGAATAGGTTAAAAATGGAAGCCTCTTTCCTTCCTGAGCACTGCTATTACTGTGAAATGGTCTTCTGCTCAAAGATTGCCTACGGGGAGGAAGAGACTGTCATTTGAGAGCACCTACTGCAAGGACATTCTTATTCTGCTCTGAGACTGCTTTTCCCCAATTATCCCAAATAACATATTCCATAAGAGTCGATGCTATCTTATTTTTTTCATGCAGTCAAGCCTCAAGTGCCAGCAGAAGGTGAAACAGAAACCTGATGGATCAGGCTACTCTCCTGAAGAGGGAAGGCCGCGGGCACTGTTCTCTCTGAGGACCTGTTTCAGCAGCAAGTAGCAGAACAAGAAAGATTCCCCTGGAAAAAATTACTGACAAAAAGTCAAATGCAAAACAAATAACCTGCTCCACTTTCATCTGCTTATTGCTAAAGCAAAATCCCTTGTCAGCAAAGGGGACATAAACACACAGTATGTTTTCATGGCCTGGCAGCTTGTACCATCTTCATTTTGTGAGCACAGTCCAGCAGAGATTCCTGCAGGCAGTGACCAGCTTTCTCTGACACTCTGAGTGCTTCTGACAGGGAAGTGCACACACAGCCCTAATTCTGGTGGGAAATGTAACTTCTGGAGTGAGATACTAGTGGCAGAGAACCTACAACACTCGAAGCAGAGAGTCTGACTGCCATCTTAGCTTTCCCTCCAGCCTCTGGATGTGACTGGCTCCTCCTCAAAGCCCAGCCCTACATCGTCATATGAAATGTGGCGTAGAGAGGGTCTGGGACCAGACCTTGGTGCCCACCAGGAGTGTTGGTCCTGCACAACTGTGAAGCTACTCCAATTCACAGAGGGCTGCACTGCCCTGTGCAGAAGGAGCAGGTGGAGAAAAAGCCCTCTTCACATCTTGTTGCTGGTCTGGTGACTGCGGAGGAGCAGACAGGCTAAAGCAAACAGTGCAGCAGCAGTCAGTGTCCTGTTGTGAAAGAGCACATGTGTGTGCAAGGTAGACTGAGTCCCACTCTAGAAGGTCAAACAGCAGACCTGGTGATTTAATGTTTCAGGTGTTTTCCTTTTGATGAAGTACATTTCTGGTGGCTGCAGGTCAGTAACTATTACCCTGAAGGACTGGATATTCAGTGTAAGATACATCACCAAGCTGTGCAGACCTCACTGTGTTCATGACAGCACAGGACCTCACCCATGCATCCATCAGAGTAGAACCTGGCTTGGGATGCCTTCACCCTCTCTTTACTCTCATTTCAGTCCTGCTCTGAGCAAATCATCTGTGCCTGTCACACACTCAAACTTTAGACTGGAGAAGAGCTCAAAACAGAAGGTCAGAATTTAACCCAGTGCAGCCACAGGGAGCTGAGGTCTCTTTTCTGCTTCAAATATTTATCTAGTACATTACTGATGCTTTGGGACATAATGATAGAAGATTAGAATGATTATGTTCTCTGAAAAAAGTGGCTTGTCATGATTCGTGAAACACAGCTCAGCCAGAATGAACCTAGTCCTGGACCAGCAGCTGAAATGCAAGGAAGCTGAAGGGAAGAAATGTGTTTTCAGTGATTGGGCTACAAGAGGATTAGTTCTGTGATGTCTGAGTCCAGCGTTCCAGAAACTGAACTGGCTTCTGCAGAATAATTCATTATCTCTACTGAAAGGCTTTGCTGAGGATTTGAAAAGGGACACAGGGAGTGGCCAAAAAAGCACACTGGCTCCTGGGGCCTGATCTTTGGCATTGAACTGATGTTCATTGTATGCTAGCAAGAGAAGGCTGGAAGGTGGAGATAGACACCCATGGGCAATATGACACTATAAAAAGTAGCAGGGCCAGCTCAAAAATGGCTGAGGCAAGAGCACAAGGGAAAGAAGAAAGATTGAGTTGCAGTAAGGGTTCACTGAGCTTATACAACAGATCTTTTTTTTTCCTCCCTCCATGCCATACTGGTGCTTGACAAAGACAGATAAATGTGGGTTTGAGTTATGATACCAAGTGTAACAAAATCATAACACCATTGAGGAACACTGTTTTCAGCAGAAACACATCGGTCAACTCTCACTGGGGGTTTCAGAATCCTGAGTCAGATGGCTTTGTGACAGGATTTACCTGCACATTTATTCTTTAAGGTATTTCATAGCTATTAGAGCTATTATTCAGCTCACTGAGTGGTTTATTTATTCTTTATGGAAGCTGTAAGTGTCCTGAGAAATGGCCTTCTTTCCAGTGACCGAACAGGTACCATACGGAGAGCTCCTCGCCTGCCATCTGCTCCAGCCTGGTGGGAGGGACCAGCTGTGGAGGCAGCAATCATTCAATTTCCTCTGACACTTAGTCCTTGAGGTCTCTGCTGATTGCCTATAACAGTCCAGCAAGACTTACTTGTGATGTGCACAACTATCCAATAAGGAGTAGATTACGACCATCTGTCCCATTAAGGGCCCTGATTCCTCAGTGGTGATTATGCGCTGCAAACGCAGGTAGCTCCTCTGAGGTTAGCACAGCCCTAACAGGTTTTGGCAGCCAAGGACCTGGCCACTTCTCTGAGCCTGCACTTACCACAGGCAATGCTACAGTGTTCTGCTTGCCTGAGGGCTCTGGCACCCTTTACACAGCCAAATGTGGCATGATTGCTGGGGCAACATTTTGGCAGGGGGCAACATTTTGGCAGAGGTCAACCAGAGCGCAGCAAGTGATGCGGGATGTGAGGGATGACAGCCTGTGCGCAGCTGGTGCCCAGCAGGGTGCTCACCTCATGCCTGAGAAATGCCAAGTCCTGGAATCCATAATGAGTGATTCTTCTGTAATAGGGTGAACATACGTGTGTGTGCACTCTTAGCATGTTTGGGGACGATTTAATGATGGATGTGTCTAGGAAGGGTGGAGGATGCATAAATATTCCACTCACAACTGTTTTGGGAGCTGATTACACACACTGAGCTGTCCTCTCAGGTTTTGGGCTGAAGAATAAGACCTCATGTCACCGGTTAAACTGTATTTCAGGCACGACAGGAGTCGGGTGCTGTGCTGCAGGAACTGACTGACAGCAAGGCACAGAAAAGGGATCAGTCCTTCAGGTCAGCAGGAGAAGGAAGAAATTGAAATGACAAAGATAGAACGCAGGCTCAGAGCTGCAGATCGCACTGCATGGCCGTGGAGCACCTTGTTTTAGAGGTATCTGAAAGTGATGGAGAGCAGGAAACCGAGATCCCCTGCTGATCTCTATTACCAGCTCTCGCTCCACTTGCCCTGCCACACACAAACCTGCAGACACACACCTGGGGTTTTTAAACACATACTTAGCAGCCAGCTTGAAGAGGACAAAATGTAAGAGTCACAGAAGTTTGTTCTTAATAACTGTGCAATGAGAAAACTTAAAAAGAGGAACCTACTCACTCTAAAGTAAAAGGTGTTCAACTTACTATAAGATGGTCCAATTTCTTTTAAAATTAAAATACTGGTGCTCCTGTAGTTTTACCAGCACGTTTCAGATTAGGCATCTGCTCAGGCATTGCCTCAAGTGGGTGTGTGGGTCACTTCAGAAAAACAGTTGTGGAAAATCAAGCCCTCCTTCTATGCTGCATGCTGGCTGCAAGGAAACCACCAATGCCATTCACCAAGAGCAGGACCAGCCAGAGCTTTTTGATGCACTGGTTGTTTATTCAGTAATGTATTCACTGAATAAACAACCTGTTACTCTCACTGGAGTGCCACGCTAAACACACAGGCAGATGTGGAGGTGCAAACAGCGGAATGGGGGACGAGTCACTGCTCACCCCAAAGGCTTGTGATGGGCAAGTCCCAGGCACAACATCTCTGAGCATAGGTGAGCTCCAGTGGTGGAAAAGGCATGTTTCATCTCATTCATTCATTCATTCATTCATTCATTCCTAACACCACTGCTTTTGCTTCCTGAGACCCTAGCAGAAGTTTTAAGGCTCTCTGAGAAAGTTAGAAACTCTCTTTTCAGGGAGGGGTGTTATTTTTGAAACCCATGCCTTTCATCTGCAGTCACAGCAGCCTTTTGAAGGAAAACAGGCTATCAAAGCAGAGTCGAGCTCCTTGCACTCCAAGGGAGTTTGGAAGCAAGCATGGGGTGATCTCTGCAAGCAGAGGTGAACTGCCAGGAGCACTGAGATTTCTTCCTATGCAGCGATGAGGCAAGGCCCAGGAGTGAGCAAATCTTCCTGATGCAGGTTGGGTTAGAGGTGACAACAACAAAACCAGTCCCTAATCTCGATGATCTCTGCCTAGCAGTAGCATATGCCCTCCACATTTCTTAACATGATTGACAGTATCTGCTGAAAAAATAGCCCACCAAATTTTACAGGCCAAAAGTGAGCCCCTGGGTAGAACCGGAGGAAGGGTTTGGCCCTGACCAGCACTCACTGTCAGCAGCACCAAAGGCACACAGCAGCTTTTAAATGAACAGGAATAGACTGCATAGCTAGAAGCAAGGCAGTTTTACTGCAAGGTCATGTGCCCCGTGCCCATGGGAAGGCTTTTAGCTATTTGAAAATTATTACTGCTCCAAGACATCCCTTTTTGTCATAGCCTGCTGCCCTCCCCAGAAAAACCCCTGGTTCACAGTTACCTTCAGCCTGTAACCAGCTATTTAACCTCCAGAAACAACTCAGATTTCATCACCAGGCCCCACCTGTGCCTGAACATGTCCACACCAGGTTATAATGTCTTGTCCTCAACATTATAACTGCTCTGGCAGGTGCTGGTGTGGTGGCAAACACTGATGAGATTTGCCTTCTGTCTGTCCTTAGGAATGGTCACCGCTGCTAGTATTGGATTATGCCTGCTCCAACCAGGCATGGAAATTTGCATACGAGGCCTGCTTGGAGGCTGCACCACAACTTAAACTGGTTTCAGTTGGCACAAGTTTCTTGGCACTAGTGATGTGATGTATAGACATTTCACCTGTGAAGGAAAAGCAAGGCCAAGCTTTGTTACAAACTTTACATGAAATCCTAAAATTAGCATTCAGCAGAGTGACTGCCCGAAAAATCAGAGTGACGGCTTGTGGATTGAAGGCATAAAACTGAAAGCCTAAGAGTTTCTATGGGGTAAAGTGCTTCAGGTGGCTTTGGGCATGGCTGCATGCCAGCTGACACATGCACAGGGTCTTCCAGCTAAAACTAGAAACAAATTCACCTCTAGACTCTCCTCAGGCTTCTAAAAAATTCTCTGTTTGATCCCAACAGTTCAAAGATAAAACTTAGAAGTTCTCAGGACTGAAGGAGCAGAATCTCAGAGGGAGTTTTAGCCAGCTTGCCTGGCCGATTGATCAAAGACACTCCCTGTTCAAACAGATGGGAGCAGAGCAGGTCTCTTCATGATCTAGCAGAGAAAAATTTTCCTCCAGCACAAAAATAGCCCAAGCAAACCTGAATGTGTATTACAACCTAAATAGCACTGCCTCCCATCTGCTAGATAAGGCATAATCAAAACCTGTGATGTCCTGCAAACACTGATAAGGACTCTTTGCCTGAGACAGAAATCCCAGTATCGTGTTCCTGGAGGGATTCTCACTGGCATGGAAGGGGTGGTCCTGTGTTAGATCTGACCTGCACCTCTTGTTTTTCCCAGAGTCAGCTGGGAACACGTGCTGAGAACACTGGCCCATGTCTCTCTCACTCTGGCCCTCTCGTGCACGTGCGTGGCTTCTTGCCAGGGCTGCTCTTTGTGCCACTTGAGCCAAGCCCAGCTGAATTCCAGCACCAGAGACTTGCTGGGAAGGAGAGGAGATTGCTCTCAGTCACATTTGTACTCCTCCCTGGCTCACTCCTGAGGCTCACAGAAAGTTCCCAGTACCCTCACAAAGCTCCCAGGAAAACCTATCTGGCAGCTCCCTGTTTCCCAGCACCAGCATAAATCGGGCAGCCCCACAGCCATCTCAGTGCACAATGTGGGGGGCTGTGCTGGGTAGGCAGCCAGCCCTGCTAAACCATGCCAGGGCCATGGAGTAACCATGAGCCTCCCTGGCATAGCCCGGGAGGGCTGGACATCCCATGGGGCACAGTTTGGGCATGCAGGCAGGAGAGCGAGGCTGTGCTCCTGACAGGGTTTGCCACAAGAGGGTCTGTTCAGGGAGGATTAGCAAAACTTGCCCCTGAGTGAACAGTGAGGAGGACAGCCCTGGCCAGTCAGGGTGTGCTTGAAGGAGATGAGCACTGGACCAGTTTGGGTTTGATCACTGCTGCTGCTGCTGCTGCAACTCCATTTGCAGCAGGCATTTGCAGCAAGGTATTTTAATGGAAACTAAAAGCTTTGCAGAAGGACAGCTGAATCGCAAGTGAGCGACAGAAAATTGACAGGGTAATTCTATGTTTCATTTTTAGCAGCATTATTCTGAAGTGTAGGATGATGGTTAACTGATTTAACCAAGTTCTTACTTGGTTAAAAAGTTCTTAAGAGAGGCAGAACAAAGAGAACTCCTATTTTTTTTCCTTTTTTTTCTTTTTTTGCAATTTGTCATTATAATCAAGCAGCAACATTCGTATCTGTAGCAAGATTTCCATATATAACTGTTAATTGCTAATGGATGTGATTATAAGAATAGCTTTGCTTAAAAACAATACCTAGAGCAGTAACTGTGCACTTAGGTTTGTGTAGTAACAAATATTTTTACTTTTAAATTCTGTATGATTTTTTTCATTCTCAGACTGGCCGAACACACTGGAGTACAGTCCTTGGAGATGCCCAAAAATGTAACAAAAGACAAGCCAAGGAGAGAGCAGCTCTCCCTGGCCAGACAGCCTCAAGGACAGTGCCCAGGGATGGATTCCCAAATCAGTCAGGCCGCCCTAGGGAGGGGGTGCAGGCTGTGCTCATCAGCCAGGATGAGTGCAAGAAGGGGGGTCTTCCCCAGATCCCAAGCCCATCCTCTCCACTACTTCATCTCAGTGGGCTCCAGCTTGAGGGCCAGAGGTGTGCTCCCAGCTTCATTGGAATCGTGCCCAGAAGGATCAGGTGCCAGCATGAGTTCCCAGTGGAACGTGAACTAGTGATTAAATGCACAAACAAAACTGCTGATAGGGGTGTGCCTACGTTAGGCTGAGGTGTAGGCTTAGGTTAATACCCAGCTCTGTACGGTGGGAATCACAGTGGGATTTACACTGGGAACAGGAATCTTCCAGGTTAGCTGGGGATCCTTTGTCCTTAGCCCAAATTATAGCAAAGATGTAGTGTTTGGCAGATGCTGGCAGGATGAAAATCCCCTCTCTCCTCTCCAGCTGCTTCTTTGCAGGGGTAGGGTGGGGGTGGATGCAGAAGGCAAGCCTCCACAGCTCTCTCAGCTGCTCCTGGGAAAGCCTAAGAGCTCACGTGGTTCAAAGGTGTTCCTCTCCCATCATCGCTCCTTTCGATCCCATTAGGGTCTCTCTGCAGAAATGCACGCACTCGTGGCACATCTCCGCTGCTGTCATTTCTCTTTGCACAGCTCGCAGCTTGGCTCCCGCCATGCTCCTGCTTTGGCAGAAGAGACCCACCGCCTCAGGGCACGCTCCACCCTGACCCCAGCTGCATGCCCAGCAGTGCTCCTGTGACTCGCAGCTGGCACTGGTGGCTTCCCACGCCTGCAGCCGGCACACACTCAGTGCTCACGGCTGCCAGATTCCCACCAAGGGGTCTCAGATCAGCAGGGAAACAGACCGTGATGCCCTGAACCCTGCTGGAAGCTGTCTCCCTGCCGTCCCTCAGCCACCTGACAGCTTTCCTAATAACATTTCAGAACTTTGACAATCAATAATGTTTATGGGGTTCACCAGTTCTGCTTTGTTTTCCTCTCCTCCAAATGTTTGATCTCCCTCCTTACAGAGAATGTCATTTTTAGGATGTTGTTCAACAACACTTATTCTCTCACAGCAGCAAAATCCTTATTAGTGAGCCAATGAGCAATGATTATTACCCTGACTACCAGAGGGCTTTGTGTTTGCACTTCTTTTCCTTGCTGACCACCTAGTCCTGTGTGCTCATCCAAACAAGACCTTTACAAGCAACATGAGCAAACCAATGCTGTGTAGGCTGATCTGGGCAGGAATATCATCTGCTTAATTATACAAGGTGGGAAGGGTCAGACTCTGACCCGAGTTATGATAGGTATAAGCTGTCTACACTCCAAATTCCCTCATGAGAATCCAGAGTCTGACTCACATCTCCAAAGGTAAGTTTTATGGTACAGTCGAGAGACCGGGTGACATGTGCCCTCTCTAGCTGCTGTCTTTCCTTCATCTTCTTTTCTGTTTGGTCTGAGATACCTTCTCAGTGTCAAATGCTCTGTTGTGCACCGTTTCTGCCCCAGAAGAGCACCACCATTTCTATTCCACTGGAGCATAAGCAGTAATAGCACTCAAGCGGGGGAGAAGAAATCACCAGAGCGTCTCTACTGCTCAAACAACATCCAAGAAGTTCCTTCCCTCTTTTCCTGAGTTTTGCCTTTAAAGTTTTCCCTCAAGACTGCAGAGCAGCTTCTCCTGATGCTGTGAGGTCCATATATCCCCCCACCCTGCAGTCCTCAGCTGCTGTGGTGCCTCAATAGCTCTGGGGTTTGGTCCAGTCTCACAAGGCAAAACTGACACAGAAATCCACAGAGGCAAAGAGAAAAAGTGATCTTACAACAGTGGCTGATTTTTAAAAGTAATTTTTTCAATAAGCTGAGCCTGCATTTGATCACCAAAAGCAGGTCATTTTGCGCAAAGGGCACTGACAGGGAACAGGCATTTACTGAGCTACTTTATGGCAACAGACTAAAAACCCTCTCCCACTGCGGCTTTGCCTCGAAGGGTGTGGTGAATAGGAAACAAATCCAGCCTTCCTCGATCCTCTGATCTCCAGTAATCTGGCCTGCTGGCCTCCTGCAGCAATTTTCTCCATAGCCCACCGTGCAGAGGGTGCCCTCATTGCCCTGGGCCTGCTTAACCCGGCTCTACCTTCATTTGCGCTAGCAGCAGCATTACATAAATTACTTACTCACTAATGATGCCTCTCTTAAGTAAGCAAAGGGATGACATCACCCACGAGCGACAAAGCAGCTGCTCAGGGAGGGAGGGAAGGGGTGAGCCGTGGCTGCGTGGGTGTGCACACACAGACCGCTTGAGCCACGGCTGCATGGCAAAACCCAATCCTCCCAGGAATGGGGACAGGATCAGGAATAATTCAGACCTGGAAGAGACCTCAAGGGATCTCAGCCTACCCTCCTGCTGGCAATAGGGTCAGCAGTGAAGCCAGACCAGGTTGCTCAGTGCTTTATACACCTGAGTCTTGAAAACTTCTGAGGATGCAGCAAACAGCTTCTCTGGGCAACCTGCTCCAGGGTTCAACTGTCCTCACAGGGAAACATTGCTTCCTTGTACCCAGTCTGACTTATTTTTAGAATTTAAGTCCACTTTGCCAATTGTAAAGGTGGTTTTACACACCCCTATATACAAAAATATCATGTCGATGCATTCAAATCAATCCACATCTCTGCCCACAACTTTGTTCATAGCAGCCCAAGCCTTCTCCAGCCTTTAATAAACTTGTTATACAATATTTGATGTACACAGCACCATTTAATTTGTCTGTGGGAGTGCAGAAATTGGTTCATCTCCTAAATACCTCAAGCAAGCAGGACTATAGCACTAAGGCAGCTAAAATGACTGCATAGCTTATGTTTTGTCCAGATGCTGCATTATTCCTTCATAGTTCAGCAACCTACTGTTCACAAATTGCTCACAGCCTCCCTCCAGGCAGGAGGATCCCTGCCAGGTGCTCATCTCCAGGAAGTTTCTTCCTGCCCAGCTCCATGGGGTCAGATGGTCTCACGCATGGGGCAGCCCTCCTCCAGCCCAAGCTGGCTGGTGACAGACACCACACTAAGTCCCCTGCATGCTGGGGGTCTGGCACTGGCCTCAGGCTGTGCTTTGGGAGGAAGATCTTCAACCCCCCCCAAACCATTGTCACCCCACAGGACTCTACCCAGCAGCACCTAACTTTGCTCCTCCCAAAAGAGTGGTCAGTAGGGTCTGGTGTGAGATGCTGCGATGGTCATGAAAGGAAATCACGTCCACCTGCCACATTCAGAAGCCATCTAGCAAACTGACAGCTGGTGAAGAGGAGGGGGTGAAGAGAGGCACTGGCAAGCACTAAAAGAAGTGGTGCTTGTTAATACCCACCTTGGGGAGGGGAATTTTGCTTGAGATGGTTTGGTGGCATAATGCACAACCAGGACAGTGCCTGCTTGCATCTCTGGGCCCAGAAGTCTCCAAAACTAAATCAGCCTAATCTCTAAATCTCCAAAACTAAATAACCATTATGCACAGACCAGTTCTGCATTAGACACGTGGTGGAACCCAATATTTCCAACTGCGCTGAGACAGTTATTTCCAACACAAAATCAAGAAATGTATCAAAAACCCACTAATTCCCTACCCCTGCACTTAAAATGTGCTTTGAAAATTGCCAGCTTTAACATAAAATCAAGTTCAGGATATTTTAATTTCTCTTCTGATTTTGAGCCTCTTGGGTGTGCTCCAATTATGTTGTGAGGCTTCTTTCTAGAAAGATGAGTGCCAGAATTTTTTTTTTTTTTTAATCCAAAAGCAAGACTGTCACAGAATTCTGTAAATCTGTGAAAGCACTCAAGGAGAACGAAAAACTATGAAACCTTGCACAGAAGCAATGATAGCAAACTGTACCACTGCAGCTCATATCGCTCACACTGAGACACCTGTATCTGGGGAGGGGACTCTGTAAACACTAAGGAACGTGCCTAAAAGGTAAAAATCCCAACGAATAGAGTAGGAAGCTTAAGGAAGGGAGGAGGTTGGCTCCTCATGTGTTGTGCTCCCTGCCCTGCCTGAGGGACTGTTGTTGGCTGCACCACCATCCCACGCAAACACCAGTTGCAGGTTGACCGCCCACCACTCCCAGGCCCACTGGGTGTTAGTGCTTACAAAGTGCTTTGAAAACATGCCAGAGCAATTGTGCACAGAAATACAAGCAGCACAGGGGTGCTGGAGATTAAGTATGCCTAGGGAATAAGGGGCTTTTCCTTCCAAAACTACCCTGAGTGAGCTGTCTCGGAGGGCAGGTGCCTGCAGAGACACTGTCTGGCATATAAGCTGCTGTATGGAATTCTTGCCTGTCATCTCATATTAGATCTGGTAACTTGTTCAAACTGGAGGAGAAAATGGATTTCTGTAGTAAAATTCAGGCATCATAAAGAAACATATGAAATTTTAGGCTCTTTAATTACCAAATTCAAAGCCAGAGGAAGCAGAGAAAGCTATTAAAATCTGCTCAAGGATAATTAAGTTAAGATTGCTTGAAAATGTTACATGGTTAAATGCTGCCCTTTGTGCATTGTGAGAGCAAGGTTACTGGCTCAGATATATCTCTTGGTTAGGAAGAAAGACCCATCTGCAGCAACCCTGCTCTACAGGCTTCTGGCAAGAAGGAGAAATTGGCTCTCCTCGGTGAGTGAGTTAGTACCATGCTCACAGAGATTGCTGGGGGATTGAGAGACGTCTCTTCTCCCTATGGCTAGATTCCTGAACAGAGCTCGCCAAACCTACAGCCTAAAGAGCACTTCTTCAAAGTAAATTGAGGGAAAAGTGTGTTCAGCCTGCGGGTTGCAGAAATCAGCCTCTCCCTACCCAAAGAAGAGGATCCAGCAAGCGCCAAAAATAGCACCAGCTGCCCTGGAGACCCTTCTAGTAGTGCAGAAGTCCCATCTGTAACCAGAAAGTTGTGACGTCCGGCGTCAGTAATTACCAGCAGGCAACCCGAGGAACGCCAGATGTGTCTTCGCCACGAGCAGAGCGAGGCCTGAGCCTTCCAGCGCCTCCCGCTCGGGAAAGGTGCAGCGGGCTGGCGAGGCGGCAGCATATGGAGAGCAGCCAGCTGGGAGCCGCTCCAAAGCCGGCGCCCAGACAGAGGTGAAAATCAATAACGCTGCTAATAAATCAAAGCGCAACCGCTGGCACACGGCCCGGCTTTGCCCCAGCCCCGGGTTAGTCACTTCTGACTGCTCTCGTCTCCTGGGGCTGGGCCTCGCACCGAGCAGCGCCGCTGTCGACTCCTGCTGCCAGCACCGGGCCGGGACAGGCGGCTGCTCCCGGCCCCGCTCCCGGCCCCGGCCGTGCTCAGCCCCGCGGGCCGCCCCTTCCCGGGAGCACTCCCGGAGCATCCGCGGGATCTGCGGGGCAGCGGAGGGAAGAGGGTCAGGCTGCTCACCCCGGGAGGGAAGGGGTCAGGCGGCTCCCAGGGCTCCAGCCCGCAGCCCCGCGCTGCGCGGCCGCCGGGCCGGCAGTGACACCGCGCGGCGGGCACCGGCACCGGCCCCGGCAGAGCGGGGACACGGCGGGGGGAGCGCCTGCTCCGCCGGGGGCCGTGGTCTCGGCTGTTGGCAGAGGGCTCTGCGTGCCCCATCCTCCACTGGGGAAGGAGCCTTCTCCTCCCTCTCCTTCTGGATATATATATATACACACACACGCACATACATATATATAAATGTGTATATATAGCTGCAGCCCACCTCCCTCCTCCTCGACTCAAAGCCTATAACGCTGTCGTGTCTTGCCTCTACGCCCCGCATGCCCATTCCCACTGGTGGCGCGGAAGAGGTGCCAGCAAACCCTCCCGGCTCCGCGACACCCTCCAGGAAGCAGGCAGCCTTATCTGTAATCAAACTCACCCCGCTTTTTCCCAGCCTCAGTCCCTTACACCATCCCCATTTGGCTGGCCCTCCCGGGATGTTTTAAATGAGATTCTGTTTTCTTCAGGCCAGGGATGATCTTTCATCATGTCTGGTACAACCCTTCCCGCGCTGGATGCAGGCAGCATGGGACCTGCAGGCATAATTACAGTCCCGATAATAAGTACCAGTCATGTTGTTTGTCTCCCCGCTCAGCCTGCCACGCTGTGCTGTAATCAAACTTGCTGATTGTTTTTAAAAGGCAGGTATGTACTTTGGGCCTGATACAAGGTTGTCCTACATTCTGCTCTGGGTCACGTCGGGATCTCTGGATTCGGTACTGAAGGGCTGCGGTAATCCTCCAGGCTCGTGTGCTGCAGGGATCTGGTTCCCTGCCTTCCCCAGAAGACCTGAGACCCCTGCACTCAACACAGCATGTGGGCACAGTGCTCAATCAGAGGACACACCCTCTTGTTTGTCTGCTGCAAAGGAGAGATGAGCTGATGCTGTCCTCTCATTCCACTTTATGAGCTGCAGCACTTCCTGAAGGCTGCCAGCCCCGTGATGCCCAGCACAACGGACGTGCCGGGTACATTTCTCCTAATTTTCCCATTAATAAGCATGTGGTAAGTGCTGGTGCTGGACGGTGCTGTACTGCCAGTACCACAGACTCCCATGAGGAGACATGGCAGGACAAGGAGACTCCTCGCTGCCTATCGGACTAGCATAAATCAAGTCAAGCTGGTCACTCCAGCTGTGCAGATCAGGACAGGAGAGATACATCAGCACATCCTGAAATGCCAATTTGCAGCTGCGGCTCCCTCTGTGTGGCCAGCCTGCTCTGTGGGAGCCACACACCAGGGCTGCCAATGTCTCTGACAAGCACACTGGTGCTTGCAGACGCTGCTGGCACATGATGCTGCTGTGGAGCTGCACCACAGACACAAACTTCTGCAGAGTTCACATCCCGGGTTTTCCCCAAAGGGACCTGGTTAAAGGGCAAGACTTTGTCTTTGGGGAGACAACCAGATCTGTGATGTGGCAGATCACTTGGGGAAGGCTTGGGAATGCACTGAGACCCTGGACAATAGTCCTCCTTCCAGATGCTACTGTGCTGAGGCTGACAGGGCTGTCTATCTCTGTGCCCAAGGCCCCTTGGCACGTGTTGCCCAGGACCCATGGGCATGTGTTACCCCAGCCCTGGAGCTAACTCATCCCCACACGTCCAGAATGAAAATGCAGGCACATGTCTCTTCTTTCTGTTGACCCTGTCCCTTGAATACTAGCAGTTTCTTCAGTGTCTTCAGAGGCCTCAGATACTCATTTTCAAGCCCCCTCAAAAACATGGCTTGGGAAAATGCAAAACACATCCACACCTGGCATCGGGCAGATGCCCATCTGGATGCTGGAGAATGCTACAGAAGAGTCTGTTCTCTGAATATCACCGAGATCAGAGAACACTGGGCCTCTCATCTACTGAGCAAACAGTTGCATAAATGAAACTGCCTCAGGCTCGCTGGAGTAAACTCACACACCCAGTGTGTCCTGGAGTTCACGCGTTTTAGAGAAGAAAGGCACAGAAATATCACTGTCTGGTAGGGAGAGTTCACTGCTCCACCTTTTTCAGCTCTCCTCTGGCAGGTTGTCATCACGCCTTGCCTATCACACCGTTCTCTCCTGCCCTGCACTCTGGGCAGGTTTCCAGGCTCCAGCTGGGGAATACTGACTTGATTAGATTTGATTCACAAAGGCATTTCACAACACTTGTTCACCTAAACAAAATAAAAGTCTTGGATCTAAGGATATTAATTAAGGGCAGGATAGATCCTTTTGAAGCAAACTTCTGGTAAGTCACCAAATTTTAAATAGTACACTTTCCTGCCAAAATCCCCTGCTGAGGGAAAGTTCATATAAGTTCAGCTGCCTAACCCATGACTTCCCAAAATATGAGGTGACATGTTTTTGACTTTTGGATCCCTTAGACATAAAGACTGCTGTTCCAATTTTGTCAATTAACCACTTACCAGGTATGCAGGAGGTTTTAGCCATCTTCTCAGGCCTCAGACAAACAGGATGCCACCAAGGATGAGGAGGATGTTGTGTCTCTTACTCCTTTGCCTCTGGTTCTTTTTGCTTGGACTCCTAATTGATGTGTCCAACATGCACACTAGGAACAAGAGCAAAAAGCCATCACACCTGCAGCAATGTCCAGTTCCCAATAATTTCTGCTCAGGCTGACCTGAGAGGGAAAAATCCCTCCCTGGCCCAGTTCCATGCTGTGGTGTCCATCATACTCAAAATTCACTTTTCTCCCCAGCTGATTTCTCAGTAGCTACACATAGATGGGAATGAGCCGGCTCCTTTCTGAAAACTAGCAGACTTCAGTGACTACTGCTGAGTTTATAATGAGGTTTGCCACCCCATGCTCTCAGACTGACACCATATTCAGTTCCACAGCACACTTCTCATCTTGCCCATCCACAAGGCCATAGCTGGAACTGCTTTAAAAACAACAAACAAAGCATGGGGCACAAGGAGAAAACTAATGGTGACATACCAACAGCCTTCCTGGGTGCTCAGGGAGAGGAGCAAAGCTGACCTCTTTGGAACCAAGGCAGGGGAGCATCATTTGCAAGCCACTCTCTCCTGGTGAAGAGGTCAGCCTCTCTGACCAGCTCAGCCACTAGCCCCTCCTGAAGCACAGGTGCAGGAGCCAGGCTGGCTTTGGTTTCCACCCTTCTGTCAGTTTCATCCTGAAAGAAAACCACTATGGGGACACATTCAGTTTCCTCTCCATTAAACCATTCCAGAAAAATAATCTCTACCAAATGCACTTTCTTAAGAAGCAGCACAAAGCCTGCTCTGTGAATCCCAGCAACAATGTGCTCATTAAAAACTTGCTGTTACGCAGTAATGAAAGTGCTCTAAAAAAGGGGGTACGGTCAGGAGCAGAACATGGATGGAGAAAGGAATTTACAGTCAGACACTCCTTCACTAGGATAGAGTTGCTTCAGTCTTACTGCAAAATGCTCTAAGGCAAAGCAAGAGCTGTTCCTGAGCAGAGGAAAACATGCAGGCACATGTTACACTGGCCTATGGACACTGCTCACATGATGGAAAGGGCATCTGAGGACCACATGACAGCTCTCAGGAGAAGGCCATGGTTGAGGTGGACCTCTGAGAAGAGCAGGAGACAGTCCTGAAGCTCAGCTCTGTTCCCATCAGCTCCCAGCCTTACTGAACATAGAGGAGTTTCACGCAGCGACAGATGCAACACAGGATTGTACCTGTGCTCGGGCACAATCCCCAATTCCTCTGGGGAAGCACAGCCCCCAGCTTGCCTGGCAGGTCTGGTGCACCACACTGCAACATGACATGAGAGAAAGCATTTTTGGTCATATCAAAATGAGTAATTCTTTTAACTGGAAATCTCAGTGAAGTGAAGACCATTGTGCAAAACATTTCCGTGTTGATGAATCAGCTTCTTCCAAGGGGAAAAGCTGAGCCATTTGTAGAACGCTGGCCCGTTATACAGCACAGGCGCTCCCCCAGAGACCTCACAATTAAGGCCTGAGACAAGCTGGAGCAAGCAGGCAAAATAAACCCTAGGTTCACAGGTACCAATTAAGCAAGGAGAGCAGAAATCTGAGTTTACCACTGGCCTGACCAATGCCAGAGGGGAAAAGTGAGTTGTCCAATTTCAAAATTAGATTTAAAAGAAGAAAAGCTGGTTAACATGAACCAATAAGCCTCGCTAGGCTGGAAAATGATGAAATAGCCCTCTGTGTGTTCTTGCCTCCCCCTTTTATGCATATGTCATGAATAATTAACTGGCTCTTTGTCTTCAGCCCTTGATGAATTCTGGGGTGCAGTAACAGGAGTAGCCGATGGTATCTTGACTCTTCTGCCTTCAGACAATACAACACTCTTGCATGTAATCCTATGATGGCACAAAGCAGGTTCTCCTTATCCTCCCAATCAGGTTTCTATCCTGTCTTCTTCCTGTGCATGTAATTATCTTCTGGAGTCACGTTCATAGAAGCAATAAGCACATACACCACTCAGCAGCACCATTCAGACTGGCAGAGCTGCTAAGGCTGGGCTGTAGTTACACAGTAGAAATCCTTCAGCAGCAGTCAGCAGCCCTGGACAATAACAGCAAGCAAGTAACACCTTGTAGGCCAGCTTACCCTTTAGCTTTTTATTATTTTTGTGGTCATGAGTCATGTGGGAGTACCTAGCAGGTAATATGTCACATACAAATGTTGGGCCTGGACACCAACAGAGCAGATGATATTTTTCTTTGGCTGTAATCTGAGCCACCCTCAAGAGGCAAGGTGTGTTATCACTGTCCTGGCAGTCATGCCGGTGGCTGGGCATGCAGCAGTGTCCCACCATGACCAGGAGTTAGGGAGTTGCCAAAGCAAATGAAACGCAAGACAGGACGTACGTTAATAAATCTGGTCTACCACCACTGCAGGCAAACACAGTTCATGCTGGGAACAAGCAACAGAGAATGGGATCCCATCCCACCCAAGGGCAGGATTGTCATATTCCACTTTCTAGCAAACCACTCAACTGTCCATAGCTTGGGAAGTTCTGCAAGACACCTTGCACACATTCGTGCACTTCCTGAGAGCACCATGAAAGCCACAGTAATCCTGGAAGTGTGACAGTACTGGAAGCTGAACTAAATCACACCACTGTGTGCATTTCATTTGATGTGGTTGAGGTGGGGAAAGGCAGCCTGGATGGAATAAGTGTGCACTTCTGGTGTGGACAGTCATCACGGGCTGGCAGAGGGAAGGGAGCTTTCTGGGGAAGGAGACGGAGCATGGCTGGCACAGAGGGCATAGATGGGAGGGCTGGCCCTAGCTGGGGTGAGACAAACAAGTTCACTTGAGATCTTGGGGGATGATTTAAAAAATGAAGCACAAAGGTAGATCTGAAGAGTTGCACGAGCAGCCACACTGAAGTAGCACAAACAGGTACCGCCAGTCTGCATCTCCCTCTCTCTCATCCACACCCCTCATCCTGCCCCAGCTGCTGGCTCCACAGGGCCTGAGTCTCCCCAGCTCCCTTGTAGGAAAGGAGGGCTCCCACCCTTTCTCTCTGTCTCCTGCCAGGCTGGGAGGGCTCTGCCTTTCCCATGTACATGCTCCCGTGGGCCTCAGGAGGCCTGTGGGCTGTCCTTGGCTGGCACTGCAAAGGGGCAAGGAGCGCCCACACCCCTTGAGGCCCCTTCTTGCAGGAAGCATGTACAAAAGTGCAGTGGTGAATTTCCCCCCTCCTTCCATCACGTATTACAAGCCTTTTGTGAAAGCAAATAATTAAAAAACAAATTAATAAAATCAAATTAACTGAGACATGACCTCAGCGTGGCCGCTCGGAGCAAGAGGCAGTGTCTGGACCTGATTGGCTGTTGCTACACCTATGCCACAGCATTTTATAGAGTAGTCAAAGAAAAGGCAGGGTCCATGCTGCATGTTATTAATGTTTATTGGTCAAAGAACAACACTAAATCCCCAATTTTCCAGCTTTTTCTTATGGGAAATGTAAGGGTTTGATTGGAAAGTGTTCACCCAGCTGCTGGAGCTGAGACTGAAATGAGCGTGTTGTAACAAATAAACTGCCCATTTTTTCCCGTGAAAACAAATATAAACACAGTGGGATCAAAATCTGCTCTTTTCTTTGGTAGATGAAATGCCTGGCTTGTCCCAGCTAAACTAAACACATTTCCCTCCAGCTTTGCCCTTCACTTTTCAGTCATGCCCCCAGCAAGCCTGCAATCCCAGAGCAACATGGAGACAACACGAGGGTCTATCTGGGACAAACACTGCTGTGCAGAGTGACAGACAACAAGCACAAGGCAGGGTATTACTGCGGGCTAGGGAGTGTATCCACCTCAAAAATGCTGTTGACTGCAGATGTATGAGGAAACATGTCACCATTGTAGACAGCCGTGTACATGGCGATGTCTGATTGAGATCACTACTAATTACTCTGGCAGGGTACTTGAGGTGCCTTAGAAAGCCAACACCCGCTGATGAGGCGTGATCCTTCCTGGAGTGGTGCTCTGCTGCTGATTGCAGCTTGGGTGTTTCAGCTTGTGCTTGTCTTTCCTCCTGAGAAGGGGGTTGCAACTTCTTCTGACCCTGAGCTCCCACAAGGAGTGTGTTCACTGGTCTGTCATGAACTTCTGAATGACAACCCTGAAAGCAAGTAAATTTATGACAGTTTGATACTCAGCTATACACAACTGCTCTCGGGGTGTGGGTTTTCACCTGCTTTTGCTTGGCAGTAAATTCACTCAGGAACTGAGGGAAAAGTATGATGCAAGCCATGCCCTAAGCAAGGAAGAAGGAAGTTCCTAGCTCTGCCCCTCTGTCCATGCAGAGAGGCTCCAAACAAGACTAAAAGCAAAAAAGAAAAAGGCAAGAAGAAATGATGGATGTGAAATGCAAGAGGGAAATATAGTTAAATATCAGAGGGGTAAAAAAACATTCAGGAAGAGACGTGCACTTGAAGCACCCCTTCTGCATGGCTAGGGCTTCCATTCCCAACTGTGACACCTCCAGCCCCACTGTGGCCTCTAACCTGTCTCAGGGGACCTGAGAGATGTGAAGGCCACTGAGCCAAGGCTCACTCATTTGTTCTCAGGGCACGGTTCATCCTGCCCAGCCACCTCTGTATTTCAGCCATAGTGAATGAAGAGGTAAATGCCAGCTCTCCTGGACATTCCCATGGTGACACTGAAGCCACATAGCACAAACACTGATTCCTGCCAGACAGGTAGTCTTCAAACGAGTCAGTGCCCTGGGGAGTAAGTATTTAGGCATACTTGTAATTTGATTTTAAAGGTTGGAGAATTCTAGGCAAAGAGCTGGGGAAAGTGGTGTGAAAAGACCTCAGTGGTTTTCTAACTAGCATCTTCTTGGCATTGTAGCAACATGCATTAGCAATAGCAAAAGATCCAAGACAAAACATTCAACAAAAACGAGGTCAGTGGAACAAAACACATTATTACTGAAACCACCTTGCCTCACAACATTAACTGTGCCATGAAAGACACTGACTCAAACCCGATAAGAGATGAAATATTAGAGGCTGCAGCACACATTTCTCAAGAGCTCCTCCATTGATCCTACTGCCCAGTTGATGATCTCTTTGATGACTTCCAGTTTCACCAGGGGGTCCTTTCATTTCCTCCCCTGTGCTGGTGTGAGGCTCCCACATGGTAACTTGTGCCATCCAGTGTTCACAGCAGTGCTGACTGCTCTGGCTTCTTCTGCATGGTTCTTACAGATCCATGGCAGAGGCCTATCCCACACAGAGGCTGTGCTTTTCCATCACATTGCTCAGGCATTTGTTTTATACTTCTTTTTTTTCCAAAAAGGAAAATGGAATAATTTTTTTCAGGTTTTCTTTCTGTTTTGTTTTGGCTTGTTTTGTTTTTAAAATATCAAGATATTTTAAAACATCTTGATGCAGAAAAAGGACTTGCATTTTGAACTGATGCAAGTGGCCATGAGTGAAAGGATACTGTCATTCAAATATTGTACTGAGGTCACACAGCGCAAGGAAGTCAATTAAAATATTTTTATCACTGTTATGGTAAAGACTCTTGAAAAAAACCCCAATATTTTGCAACCTTGCATTTCCTGACACATGAAGATGAATCTAAGTCCCAGCACTGGGAGCAAAGACCTTTGCTCCTTTGCTCATATGGGAAAAGAAAGTGGGAAGGCATATCTTGTGCTGCTTGTCTAGGTGCCCTCTGGAAAAATGGCAGGACCATGCTCCAACAGAAACAATTGAGCAGATGCCTGCAGGTGGACTTCAGAGCCACGACAAAGGTAAGAAACCCGCCAGTTTGGGTCAGAAAGAAAGGAAAAGCCTTTGGCTGGAGCTGAGAAAGGGCTCTAGACATTTAACAAAGTTTCCCGTCAAAGTTCCCCAAAAAATCAGAGGTGGACTCTGGCTGTTTCTCTAGAGAAAATAATGCCACAGGTATAGTGAAAACTGGAAAATGAAGGTTAGGAACAGGGTGGTTCTTTACTGATAAATCATCATGACACTCTTCTTTGCAGAGTAAACAGGAAGTTTCTCCTCTCCGGTGTACCAAGGTCTTCAGGAGGAAATGATTGCATACACAGTTGCTGAGTCTGTTACCGATAATTATAATCTGTTTTTCCACTGAAGTAAACTCCCTCACTCTTTTGCAGTTCAACTCAGGTGATAGTTTTCAACACTTACATCATCATCATAAAAAGGAGTGTCCAAAGTCTTGCAGGGACTGGGAGAGGCAAGCAGTGGGCATCGGCTCTGCCTCCTGCCCAAGAGCAGCAACAGCAGCTGGCAGGTGATAAGCAGCATTCAGTCTGGGTAGGGGCAATATTCAAGCAGGGAAAATCAACAGATCCTGAAGCAAAATAAATCTGCTGAGTTTTGAAATAGATTTCTACTTGAAAGAGAAAATCTAGCATGGAGGCAAAGCTGGGAGAATTAAAAGGGCTGCCAATGTGGGCTGCCCTTGCAGAGTGAAGAGGGAAACATCATCCCATCCCATGCCATCCCATCATTGCTGCTTTTTGGGGGAACCCAGGAACATTTATCCCTAGCAGAGCCAAAGGAGGGGAGCAACTGGCCCAGGCACCACAAGGACTGAGGGATCCCCAGGGAGGAAGCGTGGGGAGCTCACCCTGTTCCCTACACCCTCACACACAGCCCTCTGGGTCAGATCAGTACAAGTATTTAGCTGCCTACAAATGCAAATTAGGCACAACGTGGTGTTTCCCAAAGCATTTGCATCTCAGACACCCACATATTCCTAAAACTCTCCCCTTCCGCCTATGCACTCTGCGTTAGTTTCTTCATTTCTAAAATGGATATGGTAATTACCCGCCTCTCTGGCAGCAGCAGGAGAGGAGACACCTGCTCTGCTGCTGTTACCTCAGTGGTGTCAGCACCACATCCCCTTCCCATTCCCCTCTGTGCCGTGTGCCAGGTGATGCCAGCTACTCCATCAGCACCTGCAATTGCATCTGGAGACTTTGGGAGAGGAGAGAAATGCCAGCTCTGAGTCTAGCCTTGTTTAAGATGGTTTTCTGGGATGATGCTTCCTGACCATTACCTCAATATCTTCAGGCTCCTGCCTCAGGAAAACTTCAGGCTCCCCAGACTGGCAGCACATCTGATCATTGTGTTTCACACATGCAGCTGCTGGCAGGCACGTGATGGGCACTTGCCAGAAATACCACAGGGTCATGAGCGTGCACTGCAGTGAAATGAAATCTGTGTGGGTGCCTTTCAAGGAAACCACAAGTCTTTGGGCACCCCAGCAGTCACACAGCTCAGGAGAATCTGTCTCCTGTGTGAATTTTTGCAGTGTATTTTTCCTGGATTGTCAGCCTTTTGTACTTGCCCTTCATAGCTAAGCCATATCTTCATCTCCTCTTGGCAGTGCTCATTTCTCACAGTAAGAGAGTATCATCAAAACCTAAGCATAACAAACAGAAGTGTATTCTTGCCAGTCAGCATAAAGCAATCCCACATTAAATTGACCTGTTGGATAGTGCTTTGCATTCTACTTACTCAAACATAAAATCCTGTTTTCCTTTATATAAGAAAGAGGGAAGTGTACAGGCAAAGGGGTTTCACTTCAGGAACAAGGAATACCAAAGAGAGTTCACCAATTCAGTTTGCAGGCTGAACTCAGCCATTAAAATATCACAACATGGAATCTATATGCTCAAACAAACACTTCAGCTGATCATCCACGTACTTCAGGCAGGCAATCCATCAGGTCTGACCACTCTGACACTTTTGAAAACTTGTGCAAATAAAAGCATTAGGCAGTGCAGCAAGTTAGACCTTGAGGCAGGTGCACCGGCTGTGGGCAGAGCAGCACAGCTGACCTAAAAGCTCCCAGGCCAAAGAGGGCGCTATCAAGACCGAGGTCACAGCATAGCACATATGGTGGGGTCATGGTGTTAAATTCCGGGTGCTCAGGTGCTGCTCAGCATCTCAGACCTGACACAAAAGGTACCACCAAAGCAGCAATGTTGCAAGCAAGAGGATGCAGCTCCCCTTGGCTGCAGTAAATGCAGCTCATTCTGTACAACCTCCCAGGGAGGTGCTGAGTGTAGTACACTAAATTAGCAGGAATGCTGCAGCTTGCTATTAATGCATCCTGTGAGCTGCTGGACTCACAGAAACTCCACAGAGAATGGTGGAAACAGACTCTCCTCAGCTGCAGACCTATATGCTCAGCCATTCCAGCTCCTATTTTTCATCCGTGTCAGGCTCATCCTGAAATAGAGAGGAGCGTATGGTGACGGTGCAGTGGTCCTGAGCTTTTCCCTTGGCCACAAGTGTAACACAGAACAGCCCTGGAGTTTTAACTCAGCCCCTGGTGCTGCCTCCTGGGAATCTGCTACCAGTGTTTTTTTCTCATCTGAGCACTCAAAAAATTGTTTGGTTATCTAAACGTGCCAAGACACAAAACCAGGGGAAGATAGTAACAGTGGAGAGCTGGGCGGTAGTGATTAATAAAGACACCAGATCCTTCAGACTTTCATTAGGAAATACAGCAGAGACCTGAGTCACTGGCTGCTCCCAGGGTTTGCTGCAGCTGTGGCACTCAGCAGCACCTTGCAACACCTCTGCTGGCTCAGCCACCTCGCTTGCCTGGGAGTTTCACTACAGCCCACTCCAAACTGTGCTGGAAGATTAGAAAATTGCCCAAACCACTGTTTCTTGACCAGCACACTGGCTTATGGAGTATGTGCTTCAAATCTCATGCCATGTGGGTGAATGTCAGGGGACCCAGAGACAGGAGTCATAAGAAGAAAGCCACAAGAGCCCTGGTTATTAAAAAGTCTCAGGACTTAGCTGCTAGGCAGGGTATTTCTTCTATTTGCACAGTGTCTGAAGCATCCCACATTGGTAAGCTCTTAAATCCCTTGTCACCTAGGGACTGTCACACTGGGTCTGATAGGTCTTTCCTTCTGTAGCTTGCCTCCAAAAGGACTCAGCAGTGGGTGCTGATGGAAAGAGGGTGAGAAACAAGGCATGCACTGCCCAGCCCCTCTCTTGGTGGGTCCTCCTTTTCAGAAATTCTTCTTTTTCCTACAAGGTGTGCAAGGTTAGAGAGGCATTTATGCTCACAGATAGCTTATGTCTCTGGTTCATCCTCAGTCCTGGGCCCCCACCTGCATGCACTGCCTACTGGCCAGCAGCAAACCTGCAAGCTTCCTTGGGCAAAACGCAAGGGGAAAAAATAGTGAACATCAGCCCTCAGAGCTACAGGGGGACTCAGGTCAAAGGGTCTCCCAAGCAGGCAGCCTGCCCACTCCTTGGCAACCCCCATTGCAAATAACCTTGCAGCAGAACCCACTTTTCCTTAGCAGGGATTGCCAGCCACAGAGCAGAGCTGGGCCAGAGAAGCAAGTGAAAAAATTCCTGCTGATTTCAATGAGAAGCAGCAGGCCAAGCTCCAGTGCTCCAGATATTCCCACCAGACACCAATGCAGATTTTTTTGAGAGCTGGCTCCTGTTGTAGTAGAAGACACAAAGCGTTTATCTGGCTTCTTCTGGCATCCAGAGGTTTCTCCCTAGAGAGGAAGGATAAGTAAAGACTTTGTTAATTATTTGTGCAGCCTGGTCTCCTGCTGCTCACTCCTCTCACAAATGACACCCACAAGCATGGTGGAGGTGGGCTAGGACAGAGGCAAAGCCCTGAGGTGGCTCTGGCTCAGAAAATGCTGCCTAAGGCTTACCATGGGCCAGGGCTCAAACTTCTTCAGCACACACCCCTCCACAGTGTTAGCTCCTGTTTTGCTGACAGCTGCAGCTGTGGAGAGCCTTTTGCTGATTCACAGGCTTTGCAAGGGTTATTATTAGCTTATTGAGATGAAATGGCTGTTGATTTGAAAAGATTTGGTACAAAACCAGGGCAGAGTGACCTGAAAGTGGGAGGATTTCTTTTTCTTGATGGCGAGTGTCAAGCCCATCACGCTTTGCCTGTATGCACATACAAGCTGATGAGGATTAATGCACAAGTAGTGCACTGTTGCCACTATTAAAACGGCAGCACCCTCCCCCTGAAGAAAAAAAGGGGGAAAGAGAGAAATCCATTTACGTGGATCCCCATCCCCCTAATAAACAGGGAGCTAGGACCTGGGGGTGACAGCTCTGGGGGATGAGCAAGTGGGGCTGATGGTCACTGACACAAGGTGCCCACCTGCTCTGGCTGGCTGTGTTTTACTGTGCAATATTGTCTCCTAGCAAAAATGCCCAGTGTCATTGCCCTCCATTTTCCACAACCATCTTAATCCTTCAGAGCAAGAGCTCTTGTAGCAGTAGTTGGGAAGTGGAGTCAGATGTTTCCTGAACTGTCCTATAAGGTTTCTCTGCTAAAGGGTTCAAGCAGCACTGATGCCACAGGAGAAATACGGCAGGAGTGGCTACACAATCCCTCCACCACCTCAGCAAAACAGCATAGGAAACCAAAGAAAATAATATGTCCTGTTAACAATTTATTTGTACAAATCATCCAGCTCCACTTCAGAAGCAAATCAGATTGCTTCCTTGGTGCTTAATTAAGCTGATTTGCTCTCCCTCGGACACATGGGAATAGGATTGGTTACTGTCACAGCCTTGACAGACTTTTCAGGGCTCCAGATGGGTTCCCGCCTGGCTCCCTGGGTGGGTATCAGAAGGGAAGGATTGCTTTTAGTAGCAAGTCCTTGGGGAACACTCCTTGGCCAGCCACTGCACCAAGAGGTCGAAGCTGAAGTCCCTGTTGCTGTGGCACCCCGGGGTCAGCATTTGGGCCAGTGCTGTTCAGGCTGTGCTTGACACACCAGTCCAGCTCTGCAGCCTCCTGCCGAGGGAAACAAGGGCGCTGCAGTGCTCCAGGCAGGCTCATGCTCAGCTGCATGCATCTGCCTGATGGATTCAGCCTGCGGAGCTACTTACACAGCTCTCCTGAATTTCTGCTCATCTCAGTGAAAGAAGAGAGATCAGCAACAGAGCTGACAGCTGAAGCCAGACCTGTTCAGATCTGCTGCCACCAGTGAGCCTGGCTCAGGAATCTCTTTCTGAATTTCCATTTGGACCCACAGAATTAGTTTGAGTACAAGAGGGCAGCAACAATGCACCTAATTTGTTTCACCCTGGAATACATCATCATTTAAAAGCCTGGAATATTTATTGTTGGCAAAGAGATATTGATTGCTTAGCCACAGGCAGAGTAAAAATCATTGAGGGGAAAAAAAAAGAACAAGCAACAAAACAAACCAGAAAAATTGCTCCGGTGGCTTCCTGCCACGCTAGTGTGCGATGCGCTGCCTCAGTTTTCACTGCCTTCCAGCATCCCTCAGCCCTCACAAGCTTCCAAGGCACAAAAAATGGCCTTTCCCTTTGAATTTATTGGAGAATGGTTTCCAGCAGCTCCCAGGCACTTTATCACCTTCCTGCAGGGGAACATAAAACAGGGCCCTTGTCTCTGCCTGTGCCGTAAGAACAAATAAATAAGGGCAGCTCCCCGCGGCTCCGCCACTGGCTCATCCATGCGCAGGAGCTGGCTGCATTGTACCAGCGAGCTCAAGCTGCGGAGTTCAGAGCGAACTCAGCTCTGAACTCCCCACCGCCCCTGGATGTTTGGAGGCAGTTATTTCCTTCTTGGGGTTTGCCCAACAGGAAGGCTGGTTCCCACCCCAAAAACCTGGTTAAAAGCTAATGGTCTATTGTGGCTCTTGTAAAAGATGAATTTCCCTGCTAATGGGGGCTGCCTGCTTTCTTGCGGTGGCAGCGCTTCCAGCGCCGCTTGGACGCTGCAGTTGGGTGCATGCGGCCGGAGCGGTTTCCTTTCAGCAAATTGCCTTTTAATTGCGTGAGGGCAATCGCTCTTCTCACTGGGATGCTGCAGTGGCCCTGTGGCAAGCCTCGCTGTCGCTCCATTTGCCACAAAACCCCTCGCCTAGCTTCCCCTGTGGCCTGCGCTCAGGGACGGCGGCACCGGCGCCTTCTGGGGCAGCTGCGGGGCAGCTCCGGACAGGGACCCACCAGCAGGAGAAAGCGAGGCTGATCCTGCAGGCAATGGCCTGGCCATTCACTGGCGTGGGGGCTGAGATAAAACCTCCTGGGCGAGTGAGCAGTGGCGGGGGGCTCAGGGAATTGCTGTGAGGGCTGGAAAGCTGTGGCACTGCTGCTGGCCAGGGCCTCCTCCAGCCCCAGCGCAGAGATCCCCGGGCTGCCTCAGGCCCGGGGGAGAGGCAGGGTGGTGCCGGGCCGCTTTGTGAGATAAGGGTGGGGCTGTCCCCCTGCACTGGCAGCCAAGCCTCTCTCATCTGTCCCCCGGCACCTGTCCATGGCCATCCCAGGACAGCTGGGCACGAGGACTGCAGCCATGCAAGGTGACTACAGCCATCCACAGGGACTGAAGCCAAGCACAAGGGTTGCAGTGGTGCAGCCCCTCCAGAGGCAGCCGCTCGCACAAGCCCAGGCATGGCAGAGTGAGAGACTGAAATGTTAACAAGGCTGTGCTGGCATCAAAGGGAGAGCAGCATCGCGGCACAGCCGTGCTCCCCGACACTCTGCTCTTCCCAGCACCCTCTTTGCTGGAGTGAGAAGGACGTAAATGAGCGCCTCTGTGGGTTTTTGCCACCCGCCTCTGGAGATGTGGTAGGCGTTCCTCAAGGTTTTGATTATTCTAATTTTTGCCCGGTTTTAAAGGGAAAAAAAAAACATAAGGTGCCACCCATATTTCAAAAAGAAGAAATGTGGACTAACCTGTCAGTTTATTCACAGGGAACAATTTGTTGTGTTCTCATCAAGCCATACTTCTATTTCTTTTTCCAAAAAAATGTACTGTCTTTTCTCAGCCTAACCTTAGTGATTATCCCTTCCCAAAAGCTTTAGATAATTATTTGGTTCAGCATTTATCACTTAAAGAGTAATTCATGTGCTAAAATGCATAATCCAACAGCCTAGTTTAATTGCAAGATCTTAGCACTACAGTTGAACTGCATTGTTGGGTTTAATCTCTCTTATTCTTTTATGGGTTCTAATTAGACCCATGCAAATAACAGACTTTCTAGACGTTAGCAGCTCTGAAAGCCTTCAGCAAAAGCTACTGGGGTCCAAGTGTTTTGTTCTACTCAAAACACTGAGAGAACTTGAACTTGTAATTTCACTCACAAAAGTATTTCAAAATGGAAAGTGGTTTGGAGTCAGGGTTTTTTTATAACTATTTCAGGAAATTAAAGCATTTTACAAAACAAAAAGTCATCATCCCGTGAGTCTGTCTCTGCAGTGAAACCACCACCAGCTACTGAAATGTTTGTGCTGGTATTAAAATTTGGGGGGAGGGTGTGGATTTCTCTCCTTGCCTTAACATCACTTAAAGGAATAGATATTGAGAGCCCATGAAGTAAACCATCTGCTTAGTAAAGACCTGAGCATGGGCGTTGGGTCCCCCAGTGCCCCAGATCGTGTCTGGGCTTTCCAGTCATGCCACACAAGACGGCATCTCTGCTGTATACGTAAGATTATTTTCCCCAAACAGAATAGTAGCATTTCCAAGACAATCTCAATCCTGTCTAAAGCAAACAAACCTGATTTAAGGATCCTAAATTCTATGCAAAATCACTTGTCTAAAGTACACAGGGGCTGGGAAGCACTTAGGAGTGCTACTGATGCCTCTGGGCTTTTTAGAGGCATCTAAGAAGCATGAGAACATGGTGGTTTGTCCTTACATCCTGTGAGACAATGAGATCCACGATACTTTTGTGATACTTCTGTAGAATGACACCAGTCCTGGAGGTGGGTGTGGGCTGGATGTGGTGCTTCCTTGCCCTGAGGGAAGACAGTGAGGGAGGACAACCAAGTGCTCTGGGACAAGATGGATTTACTCTCCTCTAAAGCCACAGCTCTTGCTTGCATCCAACATGCTATGGACTCTGCCTGAGCACCAAGACAACTTCTTTTTTCAGCCCCTCTGCTTCTCCCTGCCTGAGAAGCCGTGTAGCAGGGAAGCATTAGCTGCAAACAGATCACGGAGGGCTCTCATTTCACCACCTGACACAATAAAAGCAAAAAATAAAGAAGTCAGAAACATTATCACCATGGAACTGTTCTGGATGAACTTCATCTGAGATTAAAACCAAACCAGAAGCATTTTCAGCATGGCAGGCATTTTCTTTAGCTTCCAGAAAAGAAAAACATGAGTCAACAGGCTAAAGAAATCTCAGAAACAGGTGGTGAGAGACACTGTATGGAGTTCAGTATTCATGCAGTTGCTCTGGTCCTTACATAGGCCTGTTTTAAATGAACCAAAATACCACTCTCTGTTTGTGGTTGATATATATTTACTGCCTTACAAGCAATGGACATCTACCATAGCTTTGCTCCAGTGATGTTTATTCATTTAATAAGACAGTCTCTTAAATCTCCTCTCTACAACCTTTAAGAAAATCAAAGTGTGACCAAATTCAGAAAAAAACCACAAAAACCTACCACATTCTTTTGGGCTTGGTTGGGGTTTTTTTTCTAGTTCTTCTGGACATCAAAGAGAACAAAATTAGGAAAATCCTTGAGTCTACCTGCTTCTGTATCCCTCCTAATTGACCTGCACAGGAGTCTGTCTCTATATCACTTTCAAGCTGCTTTAGCTAAATTGCTTCAGGATACAAGAGGTTAAAGCATCCTGCTGGGCAGAAATCTTTTACTCTAAAGGTCTAACAGCCTTTCTCTTAATCTGCAGAGTAGAGCTGTGATCATACAACAGCTAAAGTCATGAGCTTGTTAATGCTAAAATGACAGATGTTATAACAACAGGATATTTATTAAGTTTCCCATTACCCTGCTGGGTTGTCAGACCCCAATTTCTTTCTAAGACTGCTTTTTGCTTTTTTTAATAACCAAAAGTTAACAGAAGTCTGTTTCCAGCATTCTAACAAGAAGTCACGTGAGAGGAAAAAAACTAAAAGAAAACATTTGTAAACTCTTCATCTCTGTTATGGTATAGATTTGTTTTAGAGTAAGTATAGTTTTAACCTTTTACCTAAACACTATACAGCATTGCATGAAAAGTCAGAGTCCATGTGATTCCAAAGTCCTGGGACTTCAGTATCTATTACTTATTTAGTGAAACACTGCAAACTCTCTCATGGTGGGTGTTTCTCCTCATTGCCAGATTAGGAAGCATCCAGCAGCCTTGCCTGGAGGATACCTACCCCTATGATCAGTGGTATGCTGGGAGGCGACAACCCCTGCCCAAGCAGGGCTTGGAAGTTATTGTGGAAAAAGCAGACAGCCTAGAAAAGCCACCTGCACAAGGAAACAAGAAGTAACCAGGTTTAAGCAGTTATTTCTGCATAAATTGAGTTTCAAGACTCATTCATCAGTTCTAAACTCTGTGACAGCGTTGATCCCAGACCAACTGGAGTGGCAGCCCATTATCAGAGTTGTTACACCACCGGTGGTGCCATTTCCACCAGCCTGTTGCTCCCTTTACACCTACGTCACACATGGCCTGGATTTGGAGGCCTTTCCTATAGAGAGAGTGGAAGTTTCAAACATTGAGGGCCAGCGCTGCACAGATGGGTGTTCTGTGACAGGAGGTGCTCAGAGCACAGGTTAGCTGGCCTGCACATCCCAGCTCATGGCAGTCATGCCCTCGCTTCTCCCATGTGCTGTGGCCCTAAAATCACTGCAGCACAGCCAGGATTACCAGGAGCAATCCAGACCTTTCTGAGGAACACTGTTGGTTTTCCATCCCTCAGGTTGGGTTGGCTTGGGGTGCAATCCAAGAGAGGATGGCTTCTTTCCTTAGCTGTAGTCCTGCTGGATGCTTCTCGAGATTTCTACAAGCCGCCCCTTGTGGTGAAATTTTAACCTTAAACTGAAATTTTAACTTTTGGGGGAAACTGAAGTCCATGTGGAGATAAATGAGACCCCTCAGAGAACCACGGCTTCTACAAAGAAATCAGTCACATTTTCGAGTCCCAGAGAGTACTTCGTATTTCTTTAAGCACAATCTAGCAGAGTTTGAGGTATGAGAAGCACGACAGAGGTCAGAGCCCTGCCTGTGCTGTGAACAGAGAGCACTTTTCACCTGTCAGAGTTCCCAATGCTGTACCAGGGCAGGCTCTTATAATCTACTTATCAGAGATGAAAAGTGAGATGGAAAACATGCTCTAAGGGGTCCTGTAACAACCATTACCATCCTATGCAATTTACTTAATAAACATCTTGGACCTACCAAAAAGCACCTCAGTGAAATTTCAATGAATATTAAGTTTTCCTCCTCTACATATGAGTGGCTCTGTTCAGGGTTAGTCACAGGTGCAGAAAGTAAAAAAACCCAAAACAAACAAAACAACCACCTCCCATCCCCAAAACCCAAGAGCCCAACTTTTCTTAACAAAGGCTTAAAGTGTTGAGAATTAATCTGGCCTTGCCTTCAGCATATTATTCCACATTTCCAGGTCTTTAATACCTTCCATCCAGCTCAACTTGGTTCAGAGTCTTGCACTCCTATTGAGCACAGGAAAACAGTGTCACTGGCTCAGCCAGCCAGCGTGTGGCCCCTGAAGGCATTGTCACAGGAAGATACCTTGAAGCCAATTTGGTTAAGACAATCCCCTTCAGAAAGAATCTGTCAGAACAAAGCTCCTGTCAGAACCAAGTTGTATGAAAAGTAGAATAATCATATTTGGGTGAAACCCTCAGCATACCCTTACATTATTTAAAAGAAGGATCACATGTCCTGGAAGGAGTAGCTGAGTGATGTGCAGTCCAGAACTGCATCTATCATGCTCTCCACTCCTCCCCTACCATACTTTCACTGGCTGGATAAATCACTGCATAGAACAGGATCTAATCTGGTTATTTCTGGAATAAATTCACCATCACATCACCAGTGTCTTAAAGGATTAGTTTTTCAGGATGCTATGTATAGTGCAAGTTAAAATGCATCTTAGGAATAGATACATTTTCTTATGTATCACTAAAGCAGCTTCTTCTTCATGAAGTTCAAGCAAACATTTTTCCACCCTCATTTATTGCCGTGGTCCCTGTTTTCACAGCATGGTCTACAGCTACTCAGCTCTGCAAAGTGCTGAATACTTGTTAGTGGCGAGTGACCTGCTACCAAAATTGTGTGGTTAGCTCCACTTTTTATTAACTGAAACTTCCTTTTTTTCTAGCTGATATTAAAGAAAAATAATACGTTAGCAAAAATTGGACAGGTTTTTGAAAATGAAGTTTATTTCTATGTTCTGTGAATTAGAAACAAGGATATAGAATAAGGAAATCATTTATGAAATGCTTTATCAGGAGAATTAATTATTTGATTTTAAAATATTCTTAATAATATTAAAAAATACTTGCATTTGAACTTTAAAAACACAGAAATATTTCTGTTACCTAGAGGAACTTTCAAACCTTCATCATCATTGAATAAGTAAGATCTATTAAAACATAGCTGGTTTCAGTAGCTGCAGACACTCTGCACTGCATTAACCTCAAATTTTCAGTTTGAGGTTAAGGTTTAGAGATAAAGGGGAAAGGAAACATGGCAGCCATCCATCCTTGTTTATCTCGTTTAATTTTTGTCCTAGCCCAGACCAATGACTTTTTTCTCTCCAAACCACTGTTTCAAAAGGGGAACTCTCATGTTGCATAAGAACCCTCCATATCTGACTTTACCTTAAGTCATTTTGAGAAATACTGCTCTGTCAGGATTTTACCACTGCCAGCAACAAACCCCCATGCAAAGACATTATTTTTGTCAAGCTGTAGGCTCTTGCAGAGAGAGGCTACTTCTCATATGCTTGGGGGTGAAAGAAAACTGCTGTTACCTGATTTTCTACACCATTTCTGTAGCAGTGAGTTAAGCTTGGTACTTCACACTAACCTTTCCTGATGGAACAGCTGAGGCTCTGCTGGCTACCTTCTGTCTCAGAAAGATTAAGGTCTCAGCTTCAGCTGTGATATGTTTAAGCATGTTTTTCCCTGTCTTTCACTAACTTGGATTTCCACGGACTCCAAGTGTAGGTCTCTCAGTAATAAGCTGTTGAGCACTGCAGAGCTATAGAGGAAAACCAAAGAAAACCATTACCCTCATTAAAGCAGCTGCAGGAGGGGGAAAATACAACCACTCCAAAATCAAACCCCATACACACTCCATTGCTCATCTTTCTCCATTGATGCCATAATTTCATTTGCTCTCTACTAACCAGAGTCACCACCATGGGAGAAGTGGCCTGCCTTTTTGATACTATCAGAGATGAAAGAAGTTTTGGCAAAAATCTCATAGATCAGATTTTCTATTCTTAAGAAAAGATCTAAAGAACTCCAGTATCTGCCCTATCGTATTTCCATGCCACATTAATTATTGCATGCACATGCAGTAATAGTAACTCAGATAACTCTCTGGGAAGACGACAGCAGATAAGAGCATTACAGAAGGCTACTGCAGAAGCTGTGGTCTTGAGTATCTCACCAGCTTTCAGTAGAGAAATATTGTTTTGACATTACCTTGTTTTTGTAGATACTTTTAGAAAGGGCACACCAAGTGCAGTGGTGCTCAAACTCTGGGTTCAATGGCACCTTTTTTTTCAGAGCAGCACGCAGTGTTGCAAGGCAGTTGAGCAACACACTCTCCCCTTAGCTGTGTGGCTAAACTTCTCAGCATTAAGGGAATGGGAAAAGGGACAAAAAACCCACCAAACCATGCAAGTTTTCAGCAAATGTTACTGAGGTTTTGAATAACACATAGAGCTTGGGTGATGCTCTGGGCTTTTCACATACGGCCCGTGATGTCACGCTGCGGCTGTGACGTCAGCGCAGCTCTGACACAGGAGCTCTGCCCACGCAACTTGACTCAATATTTAGTTCTGCAGTTTTCCTACTCCTTCAGAAAAAGATAACTGGGACATTATGGTGCCAAGTGTCATTCCACTTCCAAGCTCAAGCATACGCACCAAACACCTCCTTTTTAGTGATAACTTGCCGACTAACTCGTCAGTGTCTCTTACTGTGCCACTGCTGCGTGCAGGGAGGTTTTCAACGAACTGGAAATGCACCTACCAAGGCTGGGTAAGAATTCTTGTGATAATTAAACACAATTCTTTCCTTTTTTTTTTTTTGATCAGCAATGTGAAGAGAAAATCACTTCAAACTAGCATGACATAGAAGTCTAAGACCTCTGCCAGTATGGATATTTAGGATGAACTGCTTGAGCCTGGATTTTAGCTGGTACTTAAGCCCAACCCCTCCTAACACTCAGCTGGAAGCATGCAGAATCAACCCCATCTATTTGGGTCAGAACCTTCCCACATGCCCACAAAAATACAAGTGAAAATCATCACCCAAATTTTGCTAACTCACATAATCCCTTTCTCAAGGGAAAATGTACTTGTCTGCAACTGACTGGGGTAGAGCCCAAGGCAGCACAGGATAAAACGATGGACTGCATCTCCAGTCAGCACTGCCTGATGAAAAGATCTTGAGGGTAGGCAGTATGTGCAGCATTTATCTGTGGGAGTGTTGTTCACTCCTGAACTAGGAGTATGAGCACCCAGCTCAAGTAAGCAGCAGTGACCCAGTTACCTGCAGAGACTCCCCGAGCTGTACTCTCTGCACCCTCAGCTAGAGGGATCACACGGTAACATCAAACCAAGCAGTGAAGCTGAATCCAGGTCTGCGGCAGGCCAGCAGCATCCCCTTACACTCTGCAGACACACTCTAAAGCACAGGAGACTGGCAGCAAGTAACTCCCTCGGCTGAGGTCTTGCCTATACTGCAGAATGCAGCTGCCTATAGCACAGAATGCAACAGAAACAAGTGTGGGCCAACCCACAGCAAACCTAATACATGAAATTAAATCTAACAAATCCACCCAGTGAGTCCAGGGGAAGATGAGGACAGGCTTCAGCCCAGGCCAGCAACACAAGCACAAATGCAGGAAGCCCAGCAGGTTGCACATCCTGTTCCACAGCATCACCAGGGCTATTCTTAGCTGCAGGAGCTGGTGCAGGAGGGAAGCGCTGGGAAGCCGACCAATGTTGTAACTAGAAACAGAGCTTGGGTGATGGGGGGTAGGGATTGCCATTTGGTCTCAGCAATACTTTAATGTTTGTGTTGATTGTCACAAAAAAAAAATAGATAAACCAAAACACAAATACATATAAATGCTAGCCAAAGTTTCAGTGGCAAGGCTTTCATGCCAGATTTGGGAAACTAGCGCGGATCAGCCTGAGAAGGTGCCTGCTGTAAAGTGCTTGTCTGCCTGGAGTTAGACACTCGCATCCCACCCTTCTCCTGTGACATTAGCTCCTCTGAAAAGCAGCAAGGAGTTGTTCTGGGAGCTGGATCTGGTCCTTGTGGTCAGGCAGCTATCTGAGGTACAAGGTCTAGGAATGACATACAGGAAGGTACATGCAAAAGCAGAAATAAGCTATAGACCTGAAGCTTCCCTTCCTGCTAATTTAAATTTCCCACACCAGCATGTCTCATAAAGGATGTTCATAGTAAGTTTAAATCACATCCTGTCATGAAGTGGTAGAAGTAGCTTTGGAAAATGGCAAAACTCAAGCTCACATGCAGTGCTTACAGCACAACCAAACATACCCTCCTGCACATATAACTAATAATGTGGAATCACTTTTCCCTCTTGAAGCAGAAAAAGGAGCTGCTGAAGCTGCACCAGTGAAGGGCTCCAAAATGAACTCATCATTGCAAGCTTATTAACAGCTCAAGGCAGGTATTGGTCACCATCCTGCCCTCCTCAGTAGTAGTGCTGGCAGCTGCAGTCAGTCTTTTTCTCCCAAAAAACTGTGCAAACTGCAGTGTTTCTGAATTGAAACAAATGAAGCTGAAAAGCACCAAAACATCTTCTGCTCTAAAGCAGCTTTCTTCCAAAGACATTGAAAAAATAGTATAGACTCATATTAGAAAGCCTACCTTATTGACCCTTACATCAGATATTTAACCATGGCCAATTAACAGGTCAAGAAGAGGTTTTTTTATTCTTTTCAAAAGCTGTTTTCCTTTGAGATAAAAAAAACGTATTTTGCATAATTAACTCTTCCTGATACTAGAACTGAGCAACTATTCTTTTAATTGCACCTGGAGGCCAGGACTTTACAACCCATTTACTAACCTCCTCTTCTATTTTTGCTCTTTGCATTTGATTCTGAGGTTCTGGGAGATGCTGACAGTGCATTTCTACTAGTTAGATTCCTTCCTAGGAGCTGATCTGAGAAAGAAATCCCAACTAAATGTATTTGACAGTCAAGAGCTCCATTTATTTTCTCAGCACTTTACTACTTAAAAACAAAAAAAAATAGGAAGAAAGAAAAAAAAGAATATTATTCTTTATTTTAAAATAAGGCAAAAAGAAATATCATCAATGAACAAGTTATGCCAATCATACTTTAACATTGTTCAGGAAAAGGATCCAGGACATGAAAATAAAGAAGCCAAATTAATCCCATGTGCTTTTTGGAGACTTACAGATGAAAGGTGTTTTTCAGCTTTGTGGTTTTGCTTTTCAACTAGTTAGACAACACGGTGAGTACAAAAAGTATAAATGTGAGCCTGCTAAAACGTGGTGCTGTACCTCACAGGCAGCTAACTACACAAAGCAAAGGTCACAAGGAATAATCAGACCTTCTGTTATCAGCAAAGCTACATTTGATTTGGAAAATTGTCAAGTCTGGCTTTAGCTCAGGCAAATGGAGCATCCACCTCTTTCTGTCTAGCAGAGAAGGAAAAACCAAAGATACTGTGGACCCGAACCACTTAAATGCATACCTCAGAAGGGTGTAACTGATGCTATGCTATGGAACTAAAATATGCAGAGCATATTTATATGCTTTTAAATATAGTTAGCAGTATTTCCCATTCCCTCCACGTGGAACTCGGAAAATCTAGTTACAAAATTCGCCCCCTCCATCCCCCCTGGTCTCTCCATAGCTGAAGAGATTAGAAAGTGCAGTCAAAGCAGGGGGCAGGGGAAGGAGAATGGCAAGAATCTTTATCCCTCCTCCCCAAACCCCACCAGGCAGTGTTTAATAAATTCACATGGCCCGATTTCAGAAGCAAACAGCAACGTCAGTTTAGCTAAACTTGTTAACAAGTCTTAGGACACTCAGTGGGCTTTTTCCCATTTCTTTTTGGAGAATGGGGAAAAGGAATAAATCCTGGAATTATATCGAAATGACAGTATTTCGACAGCAAACTTAGAAACACCATAGCAGTCCTGATTTTAATACATCCAGAAAATCTAGGTACTTTTTTTCTTTAAAAGCCAGGCTGCACTGGCAGAAGCTTTGGACTCACTCCCACAAGTAATTCCTGGTGTGCAAGTAAGTACTCGTCAGCCCGATGAAACTATTTAAGAATACAGAAATGTTCAGGACTGAGCCCTTGCCATGACTTTTGGGGAGTCACAAGTTGGGGCCGGTTGTTTTACATAACTCTGTGTATGTCCATACCGCACACCGCGATGTGGCAGCTACAGATATTACCAAAAGCCCACACTGGCTGTTGAAAGCAGTTGAGCTACAATTATTAGGGGTTCCACAGAAACAATTTACTCTGCTAAAAAGGAAGCTTGATGGTACTGTGGCTAGCCCACTGAGTGTCTGAATTAGTTCTGCACTGCACTTAGGTGCAGATATAATCTAGGAAGTGATTCTAAAATAGCATGTTCCTGGATGAGACATGGAGTAAGGGTAAAGTATTTCATCCAGTGATGTTCAGTACATCTCTGACACATTTAATCAGAAGCCTAAACAATCTAGACACTGAAGTACAAACTTATTTTTCCTTAAAATCAGTGTTCCATAATTGTTTTTATTTTAAAAATTCAGGAATGTGATACACAATACAATTAGCTCCCCACCCCTGCAGTGTTCACTTACATGAGATTCACTAGTTTCATGCTTTGTGGGAAAAAAAAAAATAGGAAAGAGAGACTGTGCAGTGCTTTTGAATGCTCTCAGTGTTCTTAAAATGTGAACTTTAGAACAAATCAAGTCTGTACAACCCCAGACAGATCAAGTTAAAAAAAAAAAAGCAAGCTATTTCACAAGTTAGCGGGCTATAGTCGGGTCTCCTACAGCCAAAACAGAGAAATTGTGTTCCTGCTGCTGCACAGCCACCACCTTGACCTCAGTCTATGCTTTCAGGGAGTTTGCCATCGAGGGTTAAGGAGACTAAAGGGCCCTGGTAACACCAGCTGGTGCTGCACGTGCAACAGGGCACATGACAGAGAGGCCACGAAACTCCCCATTCTGCCCCCATCATCATCATCATCATCACTGTCACCTCTGCATCCTGTCAAGATACTTAAAATAATGACGGGGAGAGTTTTTTGACTTTTTAGCTAGCCATTGCCTGCAATGGACACAGAAATAGAAAAATATGATTTCTGGCACAAAAAAACCCAAAAAAACCAAAACAAAACAAAACAAAAAAACCAAACCAAACCAAAAGATTAAATAGTTTAAAATGGAATTAGTGACTACAACTCCATCTATTCAGATGCATTTACTGAGACTATTAACCAATGATGGTAACTGTTATGACTTACTAGTTGCCCTCATTTTATAAGAGCAACAGGAGAGAAGTCAGACTTCTCAGTGCTACCATGGTTTGATTTGTTGGTATTATTTTAAATAAACTAAAGAGCAGTAGTTCTATGGTGCATTAGTGACATATGGCAGGACCTCAACAATTCATACTAATGATTGAGACCAATTTTAAACTAGTGATGAAAATAATTAGTGAAAGTTTACCACAGAAAGCAAGGATACACATTTAAAATAAAAATACTACTTTGTTCATTTCAAAATTTACTTGGTTAATACTCTGTAGTATAGTAGCAGTGGTAGCATACTCTGCAAATGTAGTCTCATACAAGATCTCATTTAACAGTCAACTCTAGATCATATACAGGTAACAGAAAAAAGAGTTAAGGTAATTCAGACAAAACAAAAACATATATAAATACTATATTAATACATTTAAGTTAGTTTATGAGACTATACAACAAGCATAAACACAGAAAAAGGTGAGCAATGCTGGTGACTGGGAAGCACCAACCTCCCCAAGCCAGCACAAAGCCAAGCCCACCCATCCAGCACCCACAGCTTCCTGCCGATGCATCTGAGCAGCCAAGGGGAAAAACCCCCGGGCAGTGCTGTGCTGCACCCAGGCAATGCAGCCTGCGATGAGCACCCTGGAAGCACAGCCAGCGCCTCCACCATTCCCATGCTTTGGCACACAGCGCTTGGCCAGAGCGTGGCGTGAGCAGGGGGCTGCTCTTGGCTCCACAGGCTGCACAGTTAATGCACAACACTGGTAATCCACCCATGGATAATCGAGAGTTGACTGCAAGGCTCTGCTAAGAGCTTGGGTGAGACCACTGACATGACGTGGGCCAATCCAGGTCCAATGAGCAGCAGGACTATTTTGTACTATTTAGGAGAAATTATGATGCAAGACACAAATTAGAAATGCAAACTAGGGAGGTGTTATGTATCTGGAGGCAAAGCTACATTCCCTTCACTAACAAAACATTCTTTTTTAAAAAAATCTACATTTAAATACTGTTAAAAACCTGAAAACCACAGCATCAAAAAATTTCGTAAGGCCAAAACTCTCCTCAGTTCCCTCTGGTTGTGCCTAGGTATTGCAATACATTTGTAGAAGTAGTAAATGCCAGGTAATCTAGTATCTTATCCTCTTTCCAGTGCCTTCCAGTAACAGATCTCAGAGCTCATCACACAATAGTTAAGCCTCACAACACCCCTGTGAGGTAGGTATTATCCCCATTTGAAGACAGGGAAACTGAGGCAAAGTGTTTATCATAACCAGAGTCAAAGAGCAAACAATGGAAGATCTGAGCTGTTTTCCAGTTTTGCACATAGGAGCAATCCATTAATCACAAGACATTAGATCCTGTACATAACGTGAGAGTGGATCAAAAGGGCCAAGGTTTTAGATTAGATTTCTTGTATGTTTTATCATTGAACTCTCATCTAGTCTCTGCCAAATTCAGAGTCCACACAGCAGTTTCTCCTTTCCTAAGGTCTAAGTTGGCAGCACACTCTAACAGCTTGTTTAGAGCCAGTTGTCAATTAACTGAGTCAAGATTTTAAACCACAGATTTGGATACTGAGGAAGTGAAATTATGTAATACATAAACATCTTGAAGTGTGAAATATAGTGAATATATTACTCCCTGCACCACTTCCCCAGAAGTCAGTGGAGGGCTCCTGAGGACACAGTGCGGACCAGGACTGAAGTCACTGCAAGTGTTTACAGACACACTCAGCTAGAAGCAAAATGCACCTTTACATGACTTGCTGGGGAGCTGCTGTCTGTGCTTGAAAGCATGAGTTACACTGTTGGTGCTTGAACTATATTGTTGGAGGCAGACCTCCCCCAACAGAGCACTTATTGACATAACTGATTCTTTATCTTAGTAAACTCAGCATCAGCTAAATATTAAGCTCCAGCTCTTTATTCATAGCACTGTTGAGTCAAGGGTTCTTTAAACCTCAAAGACTTTCATGACCAGACAAAACTTGGAAGTAAGGTAAAACAGCAGAAAATCTATAAAGTGTAGAAGACTGTGTTACTTTATTGACCAGTCTCATGTCTCAATCACAGAGCAGTATATAGTAGCTTGAACTGCCATTCTGACAGAAAAAAAACCCTTTCACATCTGTTGTTTTCAATTACCTCACTACCTGACCAGAAGAAGAGGGGACAATTTCTGACAATCATATGATGTTCTCTTTAAAATATGCTGTGCAATAAATTCACTAGAAAAGCCTTCACATTTATTATTATTACATAGCTTTAAGAAAAATATGTGAAACTGCAAAGTGGTTTCCAGTTTTTAGTAGTTATATCTTTAAAAATGTTCTACGAACTTTGGTTTTCTTAGGGCTTCTAAATAAACAATATATTAAAATATCTACAAATCAAATATTAAAGGAGAAAGCAGGTCCAAAGAATCTGTAACACAAATTGAGTTCCTACATGCTTATCCCTCAAATACCTTTTCACTGGAAAAAAGTATCTTAATTTGAAGCACAGCAAAAAGTGTCTCTGCTGAAATGTTGAAACTGGTTTTCTGAAGTGTTACAGCATTGGTGCACTTCCTGTCTATCTCAGTCAAACAAAGTCAACACAAACACATTGTATCATGACAGTGACATTATATTCTTTAAAACAAGCATTCTATATTTAGCAATATGACAAGAACAAGGACTTCAGCAATTACACTACTTGGCAAAATTGCATCTCAAACATCTGTCTCTTCCTCTTGCAACACAGCTGTTGACAAAGTCACCACAACTCAGGTAGCACCCTTCAGGGAGTTACAAAGATGACTCAAACTGCTCGTTTTGATCGGTGTTTGCCTCCAGCTTCACTGAAGGGATGCTCTCCGACTTAGTCCTCCTCGTTTTTGGAAATTCAATGACAACTTCTGAACAAGAAATACTAAGTGATGAGGATTTTTCTGTCTTCTTTGCAGTACTATCTTCTCCTGTTCCACAACACTGCTTCAAAGCACACTGAGTCCTGCAAGGCAACTCGCATTTCCCTCTCCCTGACTCGGAGCCAACGCTGGCAAACTCAGGCTGAATGGTAGTTGCATGAATCCCTTCGTCGTGAAAGATCTCTTTGATGCGCTTTGCCACCATCATGTACGTGGAAGGGTCAGGACACTTGATGTGAGCAGTGCCAATGATCCTACTGCCTGCTAGCTGCCAAATGTGTAATTCATGGATTGCTTCGACTCCTTCGAGGGTACGTAACTTTGAGTTCAAAGAATGGACATCTATTTGTTTGGGAACAGTCTGTAGAAGGATAAGGGCTGACTCCCTAAGTAACGGGTAAGTTGTGTATAGGAGTATACAGACCATAATCAAACAAAGCACAGGATCTAAATATAGCAACCAGCAAGGACCAGCCACAGTAATGCCCTCTTGCTCGGACTTGTTAGCTCTGCCAAGTGCTTGGGATAAAGTAGCATTTTCCATGCAATGATTATTGACACATGGATTAAAGCAAGGCCCATCTTCAGGGCATGGATTCCACAACCCATAAAAGAGCAAGGCATTCAGTACCACAATGACTGAACCCAAGGCATCTCCAAAAACATGCAGAAAAACTCCACGCATGTTAAGTTGTGCACTAGAGTCTTCTTCAACCTCCTCTTCATCCAGAGGATAATGGCCAGCATTCCCATTCACTTGTACATCACTCATGTCATCTTTCATATCACCTGACAAGAAAACAATAAAACAATTAGGCATGAGCTATAATACAACATGTTACTGTAATTTCTTATAAAATCATATCCAACAGTAAGCATGGCACACTGTGTATGAAACCAAAAAGCAACTCAACCCACACACTTAGCGACACCTTCTCTGGCTGAGGAAAATTCAGTTGTCCCAATAAGTGATCTAAACAGTCTTAGAAGGCAACTGTTTCTACATGGAGCTTAAAGCTGCAGAGTGGCAAAGAATGAAGATGACCACATTTTAACTTATTCTACTGAAAAACTACTTTCACCTTTTCCAGCTGTTTAACCATTTGCCTATTCACTGTTTGTTTCTTAAACAACATGCAGAACTACAGAGCATATGTAAAATGGTGGTTTAAGTAGCTCAGTTGGTCACATTTGTTCCTTCTGTTGAAACACTGGTAGACTGATCACATTGCTAAAATCTCTCTTTAACCACAGGACTGCACTGCTATTTCAGATTAACATTTGAAGCCAGAAGCTCAAAAGCTGTATGAATACAGCTGTGTAGCAGCTTCTTTTCAGGTTTACCAATGCATTTTCAAGAGGCTTCTGAATTCAAGGAAAAGGAATTTTTTCCAAGATGGTGCATGGAGCCAGTGAGATACAATCAGCTGAAATTTTAGATTTAAAATGCAGAATTTACCAGCAGAACTGACTATAGGGCAGTGTAAATTATCACTGAAGCTCTGAGAGGCTATGAACTACTGTTATTTCTATTTCAGAATAAATAAATAAGTAGTAAAATTACATTTTATGCAAGCGACATATAGCTGTTGAGTAGCACACAGCTTCTGATATCCAAAGCCATGGATTGTGCATAAATGGCCATTTTAGTGCCCTCCTTTGCCACACCTGTCTGCAATATTTACCACGCCAACACAGCTAACCAGCTACATGGGAATAAATACACACATCATTACAAAGAATGCTTTCTGCAAGAAAATCATCTTCCAGTGTTCAAACTGGAGAGAATTCTACATGATTAACCTCCTGCTTTTCTTCAAAAGTTCTTCTTTGGATATTTCCAATGCTAAAGAAACACAACAGGCACTGGCCCCTGGCCTGACAAACTGAAACAAGGAGCTCTTACTGCTTCTGAGGTTATTGAGTTCAGAACTTTGTAAACATTAACAAGACGTGCAGCTTCTGCTGTTCTGCTCTTGTGGCTGCGATTCTGCAGTTGTAGAGTGTGCACAAGTCCTCTCCTCTCTGAAGAAGGAGTGGGCTCCTACTGAGGCTGAGTTCCAAGCCCCAGCTCATTAACTCATCCAGTACGCTTCTGCCCTGAAGCTCCAGCTACATTTTCCACACTGCCTCTAGGAGTTATGGAACATGGGACCTGTAACTTTCCAGAGAAGTAAATACATTAGAGGGAAATGTCTTAGGTTACAGAGTTCAAAGTCCATGATGAGAGTGAGGAAAGAGGAACGCTCTGCTCTGTACCAAGTACTTGGAATAATGGAGATCTGGAAAGTCAGTACAGCTGTCTACAAGAGTGGGTAACAGGAAACACAGCCCCAGAAAGATCTTGAATTTTTTTTAATGGCAAATGGTTAAAACAAGTCCATTTGAAATATGTTCATTGAAACATAACAATAAACTGATTATTTTACATAAAGTGCATGCATAGAAATGCCTGTGCAGGACTAGCCCCTAAGGCTATGCCTACTTTTCACTTCCACCTTAGGAAATCGGGGACTACCCCACTGTGTGATTTCCAGTGAAGGCACACGACCACCCTTGTCTTCAGCTCTACATCTTACATCTTCTCCCATGTCTCCAATCACCTTTACCTGAAACTTTTCCATGGGCAAACTATGAATAGCTCCATCCATTACCTGATCATGATAGGGCACAGAAGGAAACACAAACTTATTTCAAAGTTTCACTGTGACCAAAATTATGCCCTATTACCACCTAAATACCCACAACAAATTATTTGTTACTGCCAGAGGCACATCCATGAGACATTCCAGCCATGTTAGCTCACAACAATATGCATTTTAATCCATGCTATAAGTTAACCTTTTGGTCTAACTAGTCCAAAACTTGGCTAAAAGCACAATTTTTCACCATGCAAGAATAATTCCCAAGCCAAGATATCTATGAGACAAAGGGTTAAGGGAATTTTACATTGTTTGAAACTAATTATTAGGACACCTCTGTTGGAACTAAACGAACATTAAGAGCTTATTATGTAGTCAAGAAAATGGTGTAGTGTATTCAGAGGAACTTTCCCATCCTCTTGAAAAACCTGTCTTTCCAAAGCCAACATGGAGTCGGAGAAACAGAAACTAAGTTCCTCAAATGTGTACTGGAACCTCTGACCACAGAAAATCTGAAACTGTAGCAAAGTTCACTCCTATCAATTAAAGCTCCCTTTAAGCTAAAACAATGGTCTCCTGATGTCACCCTGAAACTGAAAGAGAGAAATTGGTTCCAAAGCCCGAAGTCCATTCCTTCTGGTGACAAGGATGCCCTAGGAACAGATAAGTGGCAATCACACACACCTTTCACTCTGCTAGCACGCAATACTTGGCTTTGATCAAGCTGCTTCAAAAGGAACTATCCAGGATTCTGGATACATTAAAAAATAACCCAAAAAAATTCCTACCCATAAAACAGTTTAACCACAATTGGGAAGGGAAGATTTTAAATGTATGTCTGCATGCAGGTGAGTGGGAAGGCGCATGCTTTAGAAAGCTAAAGAAAAATTATTCCAAGACACCACACATGTGCCCTGACACCAGCATGCTCCACATTCCGGCTTCCACAGTTCTGACTGGCAACTTCCAAGACTTCTTCCTATTAATACCGATGCTATTAAGAAGCACAGCGTTATCGCAGTGGAGTAGACTTCAGTATGTTTGGTTTAGATGGAGAGTAGCTTCCCAGGTAGCTGATAACTGACCCAATGGAGCAATCCAGCTGCCGGGACCGAGGCACTGAGCCGCGCTCCATTTGATGTGCAGCCAGTTCGGATGGCATTAGGACAGCGTCTTGTGACAGCTCGCGTCGCTAGGCAAGAAACGCTTGTCATGTGCCTTTCCTTGCAGAACCAACTTTTCTCCCCAGGGCAAACTGCTTTATCCTAAGACTCTTTTACACTCTGACCTGTCTGCAAAACAAACATGCGGCTTAGGGCATCCGAAGGAAAGGCGTGAGGAAGAGGTGCGACAGCCATGTGCCCCAAGAGCTGCTAACAAAGTTTCTCATCTCGTTCCCAGGAGTGCGGATAGATAGCCCTCACAGAGCCCGCACCAGGTGGGACCAGGACGGCCACCGCCCTACTCGGGGAAAGGACCCCTCCCGCTTTTCTACGCCTGGATGGGGCAGCGGCGCTTACCCCGCGGGGCTTACCCAGTTTCTCCTGGCTGACTCCGTTGGAGCTGCTGCAGTTCTCCACCAAGGTGCTGGTCTCCTCGCGGTGCAGCGCAGTCTCCCCGTCCCCGGGCGGCTGCTCGGGCTTGGGGCTGCCGCGGGGGTGCTGCCGGCCGCCGTGCGAGTGCCCGTGGCCGTGGGCGTGCCCGTGGCCCCCGACGCCGTGGTGGTTGAAGAGGCAGAGCCCCAGCAGGTTGATGATGAGCCCCGCCACCCCCACGGCGATGACCACCAGCGGCTGCTGGATCTCGTGGGGCTCCGTGAAGCGCTCGATGGCCTCCAGCAGGATGGTGAAGCAGAGGGCGGTGAGGAACACGGCGTTGACGAGGGCGCCCATCACCTCGGCCCGCACCCACCCGAATGTGTTCTTCTTGGTGGCGCGGGTGCGCTGGGCGAAGCGCACGGCCACCAGCGCCACGACCAGGGCCATCACGTCGGAGAGCATGTGGAAGGAGTCGGAGAGCATGGCCAGCGACGACGTGACGCGGCTCACCGCCACCTCCACCACGAAGAACAGGAAGGTGAGCGCCAGCATGCACAGCAGCCGCGCCCGCCGGTTCTGCCAGCACCGCGGCCCGCCCGGACCCTGCGCCGCCATCCCCTCGCACATCGCGGCTGCCCAGCGGAGGCACGAGGAGCGCGGCGGGCGGTCGGAGCCCCGAGCGCTCGGGCGGCCGCTGCGCTCCGCTCCCCCCGCGCCACCGCCGCCGCCGCTCCCTCCGCAGGCGCCGGGCGAGCAAACTTTGCACCCGAGCCCCCTCACTCTTTTCACACGGAACCCGAGCGCCGCCTCGGCCACGCCTCCACCCGCGCCCCATTGGCCGGCGCGCCCCGCCCGCCCGGCCGTGCCCTCCCGCCCCCGCTCCCGGCCCGGCTCGCCATTGGCCCGCGCGCCCTCGCGACAGCGAGGCCCCGCCCCCGCCCGGTAACGCCCATCGGGCCGCGGCCGCCCCGTTCCGCCCGCCCTCGACCGAAACGGAGAGCGGGCGGGGCCGCCCGTGACGCGCCGCGGAACGGCGGCTCCCATTGGCTCAGCCCCCCGGCTTTCCCCTCCCGCCCCGCCCCCGCAGGCCCCGCCCGCGGCGAGCGGGACTCGTGCAAAAGGTGCGCTTCACACGGCCCCGGCCGGGCGCGCGCCCGGGGGCGGAGCTCCCCCTGCGGGCCGCGGGGGCGGGGCCCGGCGTGAGGGGCCCTGGGACGTCACGCGTCCTGAGCGGGGATTTTGGGTGGGATTTGCGCTTTTTCGGGTGAGTTTTTGTAGGGAGGTTCCTGTTTGGTTCTTTTCCTGTTCGTGCCGCTGAGGGCAGTAAAATAAGTGCGGAGGCGATCAATAATAGCTGATGAGCGGCTAAAAAAAATTGGAAGAGAAGAAGAAAGAAGTTTTGCTTGAAGTTTTGAAAGGCTGTATAATATAATAAAATAACATACTAATAAAATAATTATATAATAATTGCTACAATATCAAATATTATAATAATTTAAAAATAATAATATTGCAAAAATGTGCAAATCCCAAAAGGTCAGTCCCTGGACATTGTTTGGTTTATTATGCTTGCAGTTAGGAAAGGGAAGGCAAGTGTTTTGAGACCTCCAGAAAAATCACAGAAGTGTAACCACAAAATTTAAAAAAAAAAATTCCCCAAAATTACAAAAAGGCAGAGCCGACCTCTTACTTTGCCCACTACATTCCAGGGAACCAACAAACATGGCAGCAAGAGAAAGAGTGTCAAAGAATATTCCGTGAGCAGAACATGGAGAGGAGACAAGCAGCCCTAGCTCTTTGCAGCTGTAGAGGTGTCGCTCTGTGTGTGGATCCACAGAGGCAGTAAGAAAACTGATGCTCTGAGAAGGAAAACCTAGCAAGAATGCAAAACACTGTTCCTATACTTTCAGGTCCCAAAGGATTGTGATTCAGGGTCTGTGCAAAGGTTCCTGACTCCGTTTCAATAGTAAAATGGCTGAAGGTGCTCACATATCCACAAGGAAAGCATTATCAACAAGCATAACTGAGAGCACTGATTCAGGACAGGCTTCCCCTGTGCTCAGCAGCATCCCCATGAGCCCACAGCTGGATACCACAGTGTTTTATCTATGTGTGCCATCCCCACACCTTTGCTTAACCTTCCTCACTTGGCAGAGGTGGCTCGGGCACCACAGGCACTGCTGTGCTGACCTGTGGCGCTGAACCCTGCTTTCTGTGAGATTATCCTGGTGTCAAAATCTAGGTGTGCTACGTGCTGAACGTAGCGGTAGCAGCCTGCACAGAATTCTTTAATGCCCATTGTAAATACAGTCAGCAATTAGATTGCTATAGCGTTCTCCTCACCTGCCTGGCTTCCCATATGCCCTCATGTCACTAATTAAGAAATAAATAACCAGGAAGCTGACCGGCAATTACGTAGAAACGGAACACGCCCATGTAGTGTCGTCCTCACTCCCACACAGGGCCATTAGTTTACAAGGAAGAATTGCCCAAATTTAGGATATATGGGTCAAAGAAACTGGTGCAGCTCAAAGCTCTTTTAATTCCTGCAGGTGAGATGGGTCATCATTTTACAGGGATTGCTATTAATCCAATGGAATTTAGCTAGGAAGGAAAGGAGGACAACAAGTTTGGTGTCTCTCATTGGCTCAGGTTCAGGAATTACTGAAATTGGGTGTTAGTTGGTTGCCCCTGGGTGTCACCATAGTTTTCCTGATTAAAAGTACTCAGTCCCCTCCTGAGAGAAATAAACAGGATATCGTTATCAGTAGAACCCTGATGAGTAAAACTTCATTATAAACTGTTTCAAGAGCTTTGTCTAATTTAAAGAGGGGAGTTAGGGCTTTTTGGGCTTCTTTCTTGGTATGCAAACAATGTCCAGATCAATTTGTGATCCTTTTAACATCTCTTTACCATGAGACCACCTGATCTGCTCAAGCACACCCACACCACTGGTCAGTGTGCTGCAGCCTTCCCCTTACAGGATGGCATGTTGTTGATCCTTAGCCATGTCCAGGGATAGCTTTTTCTCCTGCTATACCAGGCTGAATGTTTAATTCCACTTGGGGCCCAAAGCCACAAGACATGGACCATATACCCCAGGAGAATGGGAGGGCCTGGTTTCTTCCCAGGCAGGGAAGAAAAATGGTTCCTGAGGCCTTCCACTGCTCCCTGATGAATAGGGCTGTGCGTATAGTTTTGACCCAGCCACTGTTGTCTCCATGGGCTTCAAACACAGGGACTTTGACGAATGATCTCCCATGGCAGCCCAGTCCTGCTGCTGGACATGCCAGGCACAGAGTGGCAGCTGGACCACACAGGAGTTCACACATCTACCTGTTTCCCACACTCTTTCTTGTAAACCAGTGGGCTGTAGGCTGCTGTTTCCAGGCTTTTCTATTGTATTACCGTACACGAGCAGCCAAGAGGAACAGGGAGAGTTCCTAAACTTAGGGCTGTCCATCTGGCAACATCATCAATTTTAAAATTAATCGGAAAGTGACTGATAAAGGTACCTAATGAAACCAAAAATGGTGTTTTACAGGAGACACAATGTTCCTGCTTAGGCTTTTAAGGAGAATACTTTGTCTTCAGAGTAGGGAAGACTCTGGATTTTTTGTTGTTTTTGTTGTTTTTTTGGGTTTTTGGTTTGGTTTTTTTTTTTGGTTTTTAGGCTTCCGGGTATTGTTCGTGACTCAAAGAATTCTTTCTCGGCTCAGCTTCCGGTCCACAAATGTGGAAGGACCCGTCTAAAATCTGTTTGCTTACCATAAATGCTCTGTGTTCCAAGGAGAGAAGTAGCTGTGGATGTCTGGCACACAGCTTCCTCCCCCCCAGAGCCAGGTGACGGGTCTGAACAGAGAGCTGCTGTTTGTCACCTGTCCTGCAGTGAAACGTTTTGTACCGAGTCCTGCTGGGCTCTCCTGAGCCAGCCGAGCACTGTGTGAAGAACAGGACTTTGGCTGGGAGTTTTGCTATTACTCAGCATGTTTGCTGAGCAAATAAAGTCACTGCTTTTTCCCTTTGAATTTCTGCACAGGGTTGCAAGCGAAGAGATCTCCACCACGGAGGGCTCTTCATCACTCCGTGGCTTTTGCACTTGGAAAAGGTGAAACCCTTCCCGTAAACCGCTGATGTACAGAGCACACTGCCTCCTTTTAACACCTAACTCTTCCCCTTTCTGTGCAGTCATCAGACCTGTCGGCTTTTAATGAGGGCTTGTGGGACTGTGGCAAACATGACTCCATCTGTCTGCTCCACTTCAAGGCTGTCAGTGTTCATTTTAGGCTGCGTTTCTCGCAGCCAGTGTCTCTCTCTCTGGTAGCTGTCCTTACAAGGTTTGTTCAAATTAGATTTGGTGTTGCAGTCAGCAACACCAAAGCCAACAGAAGCACTCACTGTCCAGCTACCTGCATAAAAAAGGTTGTTCCTTGTAATGAAAAATAACACAAATGAAGAGTATTACTGTTCTTGTAGCTCTAGGTTGGAGTCACTGTTATGTACTGATTAAGGAAAGCAGCTTTATCAAGGAAAGGACTTAGACATGTGTTTGCAGTTAATTAAAAGGCCTTCTTTGAACAGAGGCAAGTTAAGCATGTGCTTACATGCTTTTGTTTGTGACCTGTGAAGAAAGACTGTAGCAGTAATTGGCACTGAGATAGGAAATGAAGGACACCTTGCTCTATAAAGAGATTTCTTCTTCTACCTGGTTACTGCATCTGTGAAATCTGGGCTCTTTGGAAGTCGGTGGCAGAACTCCAGCTGAGGGGATCAGCATATCGTCCGCTATACGTCTTCTGAACCTTTTAGAAGCAAAACAGATTAAAAGCCCATTTTTTTCCCTTCCAAAACATTTTCTCCCTAATGAAGAAACAGCTGGTTTTAAAAATATGCCTTTCTTATGTCCAGTTTTGATCTTTCCTTTATTTTGCTTTTTTACTTTCAAGCTGTTGACTTGATCCAATGGCATTCAGTAGCCTGTAACTGCTCCAGAACTTCGGGCCCAATTAACTGTATGGCCAATCTGTAATTGTTTCTAACAAACAGGCATGCCCTTTTTGGTGGACTAAAGAGCATTTCCTGGTTGCTTTGATCACCAATTTGTCTGCTTATGATACAAATAGTATTTTCTTAAAATCCACAAGTAGGCAGGCAAAATAGTTGCTCTAATCAGCTGTGAAGTTAATACTGATAAGGTATTAGTTAGAAAAAATGCCTTATTCAGCCGATGCTTGAGTGGATCCAACTAGAAAAATCACCACCATATTAATCATTAAAGGAAAAAAGGCAGGAAAATTTGTGGTGTTACTCACTTTTGCACACAGTGTGGCTCTCTGGTGGAAAGACAAACAGTGATTCAACAGGGATGGGAAAATTCTGTAAATACGGAATTCTGGAATGAAAAAGTGTCTTTGCAGCTGATTGGTTCATAACATTTTAATTATTACCAAAATAAACGATTATCCTTCATATGGAATTTTTAATAAATCATACTGTTAAGCTCAGCCTTTTATTATCTGTAGAGAGAACATGAGAACAAGCCAATTCTCTTGGAGCCATGGTAATGAGTATCAACGAATCCATGGGTAATTGCTGAGGACAGACACTGAGAGAGATATGTGCTAATCACAGTGGTGCCTGCTACACCTATTTACAGTATCAAGGCCTGTCAGAGAGCTCACAGTACTTTCTGGTGCCCAAGCTGCTTAACTGGGGGGCAGGGATTTCAGCTGTCACAGTAGGATGCTGGATTCCATTGGTGAAGGGTGTCTGCATGGTCTCTTGTTGGAAGAAGATCACTCAGGTCCTCTGAGGTAAGTCCCTACAGGAACAGTTAATACTGTAGGAACTCATAAACGTGCATGTACTGGCATTGGAAAAGTCAGTTCAAAACTAGTTCAACAAGTGCAGCTCTGAGTCGTGGGAGGCTGCAGAGCACCTCCACGTAGTGCTGCAAAGAAGAAATGCCCCTTGGTGACACATTTTGCCCTGAGGAATGGAGCTATGCTGGTTTATCTCCATGACTCCTGGGAGCTCAGTGACATCAAGGGCACACTGTGCAAAGACCTCAGTCCCAGGGACTGAGCTAGGCAGTGTAAGAACATGGTACCAGAAGAGGAAGATCCCCAGGGAGATTGGAATGGAAGCCATCCCCCTGGCTGTGTATATGCAGAGTTTACAGGCTGCTTCCTGCAACAGCCATGAGCCCAGGGATACGGCACATCCTATCATTTCTACTGTGCGAGACAGGCCTGCCTGCAGCATGGCAAGGAGCCTGGTGGCACAGGACGTGCAGGGCACACTCAGGCTTGGGGCCCCTGTGCAGCACAGCTTGACAGGCTCCTGCTCTGACCTGGCGCCAGCAGGTCTGATCTGGAGGGCAGCCTCAGGCTCGCCTTCCCCAGCAGCCCAGGCACTCCTGGTGCTTCCAGCCAGCTCATCTACCCACACACTGCTCCTGCTGCCACAACACACACCAGGCAAGAGCTGCAGCCTTCTGTCCTGACACAAAGTCTTTTTTAGGTAAAGTCATTCAAGTGCCTGAGCAATAGCATACTCAACATTTTACCCTTTATGTATGAGATATTTACTCTATCAGCTTGAGATGGATGAATTTCCCTTTATTACACAACAAATACTGATGCTTTGACTTGGAATATGCTGCAATCCCTACTCTGAGACCTGCTGGACACTGCTGCTTTTCCCAGACACCAAATGTGGCCTTCACATGAAGGCTTCATGTTAAGGATCAATTATATTTGATGTTTGTCAAATCATATCCCAAGGCAGTAAGCACAGACATGTAAAGTTTATGTTCTGTAACTGCATCTATTAATTTTCAGAACTGCCTTTCACAGAGGCCTTTTTTTTCTCAACTTTAGCTGGTCCAACTAAAAGCTGGTGCAAAAAAGAGCCACCGCAAGTCCCTTCCAGAAATTACATTCCTGCTCCCAACCAGGCCTCAGATCTAGCAATGAGGGCATGTGATGCCATGAGGGGCATCAGCTTTGCCTGTCAGTGCAACCAAAACCCAAATTCTTTTTCATCTTCATTGTTTTTCAGCCAGTCCAGCCAGATAATCCTATTTACCTAGGGCAGCAGGATTGCTAGAGCTGACACACAGGACCATGTGATTGGGGCAGGGAAAAGTGTGTGACCATATACTGGCATCCACTTATGCTGGTCATGAAACCACAGCCTCAACTGGACAATAAGAGAGGGATTCATGTTTGGGAATTGGTAGCTGATACACAAACATCTTGTGATCATGAGTCTTCCTTTAGAGTCAGCAGAGATCTAATCACCTTTGTCAGTGGAGTCTGCCATGTGGTTTATCTCCTCCTACAGTGCTATGTACTTGATTAGATGAATTCCATCCTTAGAGTGTGGATTTCTGTTCTGGATTATAAAGAAAACCTGGTGTGAACTGCTTGGAGATTAGGTCAATGGTTAATGAAGTGTCTCCTGCACCCAGTGTTAGTTTTGCCCACTGTAAGACAAGGATTTTCCTTATTCTTACATTAAAGAGCATGAGCTAAGTGAGTTCTTTAATGTCACAAACTGAGTAATGCCAGCAGGAAGAGTAGAATCCAGTGGCCTGTCCTGCCAATGCTAGAAATGTGATGCTCAAGGCTGTGTCTCCAAACTAAAATTCACAGACATAGCAGAGGTGTTTTGATTTAATCAGTCCTGGGCAGTTGACAGTTCTCTCAGAAGCAAACATGAGGGGTGGCTGCTTTTGGAAAGCAGGTAATTTGTGTTGGTGATTAAGCATGGAGGACCCTCACTTGGGGCATCAGTTTTCAAAACACCTTCATCCAAATCTTACGAGCTAATTCTGTACAGTTCATTATCGAAGTCTATTTGCATATCAAAATAGTGACTGTGAACATTGCTTCTTGCAAGATTTATTTGTATTAACCTACCTTATATCTAGCCAGATGTTTCTGCCTTAATGTTTGGGAAAACAAGGGTTCACATCAGCATGGGTGGATTAAATGATGTTCTACAGTAGCTGCAGAGCCAATGGAGGGAACCCAATTCTATCACTGCTAAGATGACAGAGCAGTAATTATATCCAGCAGTTACTGTGGCTGGCCCAGGAAGGACTTGTTAGTCAAGTTTGCAAGTAATCCATTTGTGAAATATGTGTTCCATGTACTTTATTGACTAACAATGTATATTATCTGGTTAGTTAACTGTGGGGATAAAGGTCTTTTTTCCTGTCATTTGTCAAGCTCTCGTGCAAAAAGCTGCAGTTAAACTGTGTATAACCTTAGGATCCTGAAGAGTGCCAACTAAAGCTCTAGGAATATGCTTATTCAGTTTTTTATTAGCCACATAAAATAGAAAAACTTTGTGCCTTTGCCAATTAGATAAACCAGGGCCTATCTCTTTCTTGGAAATCTCTCTACAGAATGATATTCTCCTTGAAAAAAGGAAATATATAAATAAGCAAAATATGTATTTGAGGAGCAGTAACATAGCAGGCCAGCGTTGTTAAAGCTCCAGTACATGCATTTTATAGCATTGTAGTGATATAAAATCACCATAGGCACTATCAAAACACATATAGACACTAACTGTTAAAAATCAATTAATTAGGAGATCTTTTGCAAACGGGTCTTCAAAGCTTTTGTGTCCTTGATAATTATATCCAGCGCCTTTGAATGTAACCCTAAGTAGGAAAAATGTTTCATGGAGAATGATTCGTGGAGACTTGGTTGCAGCCTATAAGCACACAGAAAGTCAGCCAATAGTGTTTGTGTGTTCATGTGTCCCCAAAGAGTTGTAACAGGCTGGGCTGACACAGTCCTCCATGGGAAACAACCATTCCAGCGGATTGCCCTCTAGGACACTGCGTGGGTGAACAAGGATTTGGGTGTGCACATGCGGCCCCTCCTGAAATCTTCTGTATGGCAACATGCAGGCACTGTGTAGGCTGGGGAGCGTTACAAGAGGGAGAGGAGGAGCTACTTGCTCTCTGTCATTATAATTCGCCATCGTTGTATGTGATGGATTCCTGGCATTGGCTCTGGCCTGATCCAGCAGTCGGGGCAGCAAGGGCCCAGCATATCCTACCAGGGCACATAGCATGAGTGAGCCTTCCCTCTGCTGAGGTGATTCATCCCAGCCCCGAATACCACAGCGTCCTCCTGACCTCCTTAGTCCTCCTGGCCTCCTTAGTCTCTCTCTGACCTGCTGTAACTGTGTCACACAGCCTGCTTGTGCTGGTCGGGATGCTGACACAGATCCCAGAGTACGGGCATGGATCTCTGGCAGCCAGATCCCTGCGTGGCAGGGAACAAGCAGTTACAGGAGCCGGTGCTGTACCCTCTGACTGACAGGTCCCAGTGTAACCCCAAACTTGAAGGCAGCCCAGCTTCATGTTTCTGTCTTATCTGCTTCACCCAGCAAAGGAACCCTCTGGGCCAGCAGGATAGCACATGTGCTTGGGGACCCTCCCACCTGCAGCACTGCTCCCAGCTCCCCTTCCTCATCCTGCGCGGGTGTTTATCTGGGACAGCTGCAGCCTTTCGAGGGGAATGGTCACCTCCAGCTCTTCCTTGCAAGGCCTGCACAGCCTTTGGGTGTGCCTGAGTGCCATGATCTGCAAGCTCTCCACATGGCCTCTTGAAGCCACCGAGGTGCAAACCAGCTAATAATTAAACCTGCTTTCTCAGTTTTACTGCTGGAGAAATGCTTCTGTGGCAAAGCACTGAGGAGAGTACAATACTCCGTTCACATCAAAAGAATATGCAGATACCCAAGGTAAATACTGTCCTGCATTGAGCACACTTATTTGTGTGCTGCTCTCTATTTACCCTGATGGTTTCAGTGAATTGAGTTCCTCAGCCCTCCAAAGAGTTCTCAGCACAGTGGTCAAACAAACAATGTAGTTTTCTGGGTTTTATTTGTTCCAGTAAAAAACCCCAACAGTGTGACTGAAAAGTACAAAGGAAATGGAGCAGACAGTCAAGATGGAGCAAAGACAGCAAGTGGGAAAAGCAAATCAAAAGCAAGTAATTGGCAGAGTTAGAATTAGTTATTTCTATTAATTCCAAAGTTCTTGCTTCCTTCTGCCAGCCTCACCTGATTGTTGGGCAACAGGGGCGGTTTCTATAGGTTTCCCTTTAGTTAAAATAATTTGTTTATAAGACATATTATTTGTAATAAATATAAGGGTATCATTTTGTAAAAACATTCTTCAGGAAGTAATAAAACACTTGCTCAGTTAAAAGTGTGTCCTCAAGTGTTTTTGCTGGATGGGTGTTATGCTCATGTGGCTTTATTCCCCATAATCATTCCCAGAGAGAGTAGAAATGAGGGATGGTGGGGAAAGAGATTTGGAAACAAATAAACACTCTAAATCAAAAGGACAGGACTTTGTATGCAACCCAGGCCACAATAGCATCAATGGCTCCCACAGGGCCAGAATTCCTCCTGCATTCACAATCCAAGGACAAAACCTAATAATCTTGCCCTTGCTTTTCCTACTGCAGCAACTTTCCTTGGTAGTTTGCAAACCTCAGTTCATCAGTGTCTGACGCATGGCAGATGTCTCCCAGAGCTGTGGAGCCCCCACACTGTCATTCTTCTGACGTCACTCGTGCCTCAAACTTCAAGGACTTACCAGCAGGGGTGTGGGGGAAATGCATTTGTCAACAGCTTTTAGTACAATAGTTCTTAGCAGGATTTGTATGTTGTGAAAAAGGACAGGTTTCCTTGGGAGTTCCCCATCCTTTGCAGATGCTGTAAGGGAGATGAAAGAAAATTTACAGAAAATCTCAGGGGCAGGTTCTGAAATTATAGCTCAAGGTTGATCATTAGGAGCTGAGGCTTTGATATAACTTTAAACCCCGACTCAGAGATTCTCACATAAGGGACTCCTGCCTAAATTGTGTACTGTCCTCTCGAAATCCATCCAGCAGTGATGGAAAGGTTTCAGGTTGTGGGGAAGCTGTCTCACTCCTCGGTATCTCAGCCCTGCAGTCTGGCTACTCCCTGGCTGCCGGTGTCTTCTGGCAAGAGCAGCCCCAATCACTCAGGTCCACACACTGGAAATGTTTCAGAAGTACATAAATAAAACATTAATGAGGATCAACGTAGGAGAAAATCTAGAAGTAATACACTGCAAAGAGATGACCCTAATAAACAGCTGAAGGGGTCAATGGACTTTTTATTATGATGTTAAGCCCAAATTTTGATAAGAAGTTTCTCCATAACTCACTGAGGAAGATGTAATCGTGAAATGGGTACTAAACTAGAACTCCCAATTATAACTCATGCCTTGAAAAGGCAATTACATGGAAATCCTTTGCTTCCAATGATGCTGAATTAGGGTTAATGTTTCTACCATTGCAGGAAAATTACAGTGAAACCCCAAGTACCTGTAAATAAACTGTTGTTTTAACAACCACTCTCCCTCCCATACCAAGGGACAACTAGCTTAGACAAAATTTTTAAAAAGGGAAGTATGTCAAATATAGTCTTTTGATACCTCCTCAGTAATCTATGTAAAATTACCTAAAATTATCCTTCCTCTTTCTTGAAGAAGTAACCACTTCATAAAACACATAAGCAAGAGTGACAGTACTCTGAGCAACCTACGTGAGGAAGCAGAGCACTGAGTGCACGTACAGACAGGCTCACCCTGTTAATTCAGAGCAAACTTCCTCTCATCAGTTACTGGGCTTAATCTGAGTAATAAAATTAGAAGGCTGGATGTTGCCACAGAGACATTTCCAGTTCACCTTGTGGCCTGCATTGGTGTGTTGAGAGGGACTCAAGAGCTGTGCAAAGACAACATATGAGCATGGGTTTGTTTCTGCTAGCTGCATGCTTAAAACAGACCAAAAACCTCACTGCCAGGTAATGCAAGTCCTAAATAGGAGTTTCCTTAGAATAACTCCCAGGCTGAGAAATGTCTAGTGCATGCATTTATTTAATTCTTTATTATATTATATATTTGCATTACATATATGTATCTATTAGACATTCTATTTTATATTTTAATATATGCATGTATATGTTATATATCTATACACAAAATTTAATATTATGTATTATGTTCATGCTTATTTCATGCATTTATTGTTACTTATTACTTGCCGAGGGCAGGAAGCGACCTCACTGCTAATCGTGGGTCTTAAGGCAGCTGGGGACATGTGGTGTGAGGCTGGCTTCGTGTCCCGTTCCTCAGCACTGCTGGGGCTGGCACAGCACAGGGGGATTTACAGCACGGTAAGGAGTCCTCCTGGCATTAAAGAAGTGAGCAGATCCTGTTCTTCCAGGCTGAGTCACCAGGGAGAATGAGCCTGTGAAAGGGGGAAGACGACCATTGTTCTGTGTTTGGTTACTAACAAGGAGAGTAGGAGACAATTCTGTGTTTGCATATATGGAAAGCTGTCCTCACCACTGCAAAGACTCGATTTGATTCAGTGCCTTCCTTGTTGATGCTTCTGATTTTCTGTAAGAGAACAATTGGTGATTCTACTGTAAAATCACTAAAAAATATTCATTCGCAGCCCGATATTGTGGGATACTGGATTAGGACTGAAGCTGGCAGCATATTTGGTAGTACATGTTTGTATAATAATAACAATAATAGATCTATGCAAAGTGTGCAGTTTTTCTCCAACTTTGTACCAATTGTTTACATACAGTGTGTCTTGTCCGCTAGTAACTAGGAAGAGTTAAATAGCATTATTCAGTATGTACAGATCTCAAAGTACTTCACTACAGCATAGTAATTTCTTCAATCCCACATTTTAAAGGTGAGAATTTTTTTTGTTTGGTTTTTTGGGGTTTTTTTTTTTTTGGTTTTTTGAGAAGGTTGTCAGTTTGCCCAAGCTGAAGATGTGGGGAAACAGCTCGGTAAAGGATTCAGGGGCAGGACCTGCAGAAAGGCTTTAGAATCAATTTCCATTTGCGACAGCGAGTCTTGCATGCAAGTGAGGCAATGCAAATGCAGCAGGCCACGTGCAAACGCTGCAAATCACTGCAATAATGCTGAGCTTAGAACTGACCTCGGCAGCAAGTGCTACTTCACTTCCAGGAAAGTGGCTTTGAAGATGGAATATAAACTAAAAAAAAAGAGTTAAAAAAAACCCCCAAGTGACCGATAGAGCATCTGCATCAGCAGCAGCAGGAGCAGTGACTCTCCCGAGCGGTTTTCTGCCTCCTCTCCCTCTCGTTATCCCGCTCATCCCTCCCATGCCCTCCGCGCCCCTGTGCTCCCGCCGCGGCCTCGGCTCCGCCGGGCTCTCCCCGGGACGCTGCGGGGAGCGGGCGCGGGGTCACCGGGGGTCGTGGAGCATCCGGGCCCGGGCAGTGCCGAGCACTGGCGGGGCCGGGCCGGGGGACACCGGGGCATCCCCTGGGCGGGGGGTGCCGGACCGCCGGGGCAGCATCAGCCCCGCAGGCGGCATCGCCGTCCCGCCTCGCCTGGGGCCGGTGCTGCTCCTCTCGGTGCTCTCCCGTGGCTTCCGCGGCCGTCGTGCGGCTCCTGGACTGGTTGGAGCTCCCCGACGGCTTTGTGCTTGTGATGGAGCATCCAGAGTGAGCTCAGGACTTCTGGGATGTCCTGGGAAAGCAGGGATTCCTTTTTCGTTTTCAGTCGCAGAAGGATTTGGGCTGTTCTACTCCCTTTTTCAGCTTTGGCCTATGATACTTTTCTTGGCTAGTGCAGGTGTAGGGGGTAAAGGGATAAAGGCAGCGTTTTGCCTACTCAGCTGTCCTCTTCCAGCACCGGAGGCTTTCTTTCACAACCCAAAGTTTGTAAACAAGAGTCAGATGCTGGTGAGAAGGCAGTGGGTGTGCCTCGTGCCAGCAGTGCAGCCCTCACATCCCCAGCAATGCCTGAATGAACGGGGGTCTGAGAGGGAGCAGCATGCACCTGAGGAGCTCTGCCTGTGTCCTGCAGGAATGCCAAAGTGCAGCCCACCAGAGTGGATCTGCTTTCACTGCTACCATGGCAATTCAGTGGTAACTTGCTCCCTGGACATCCTGCTCTATGACATGGTCTGTGGGGACCTTCCTGTCAACAACAATGAGGACATCATCTAGGGCTGGCTGTTCTTCCCACCATGGGTGTCTCAGGGTGGTTACCTGGCTTCATGGCATGGAGCAAGTAACAGCATTGGGAGAGCGCAGGTGGCACACAAGCATCCCGCTCTTGCAGCTCTGGAGAAGGTGGCACATATCCCGCCATCCTGCCCTTCTCCAAAATGGAGAATTAATTGGGATGCTTGGGTGCAGCTCTGAGCAGCCCCAGCATGGCTTGAACACTGCAGACCCTCAGAGAGGGTGGACAGGAGCTTTCTCCCACTGACCAGCAGTTTCTTGCTTCTCTCCATCTCCCCACAGTGCCAGCACCTAATCATATCAAAACATCATCTCAGCCTATGAGTTTGAAGGAAGGGGGTTAGGAGACAACACTTTTTCTGAGGACAAAACACTTCATTCACTGTCAAAAATAAACTTTGTGCTTCTGGTCCCCTTCCTCCAAGGCAATCTTTCTGTGTCCTTACTCGCCAGCTTTATTGCAGTTAGGTGGGGGTTAGGCATCCCAAAGAACGAAACAACAGCCCCCGTTTCAAACTGCAGCAGCCACGCCAGTGAGCCTGAACTGCCACCCAGGCACACACTATGAATGTGAAAAGCAAGTGGGTTGCAGGGACCAAGATCTCACCCTGCTGTGAAAGCTGGGAGGAAATCAGAAGTGGCAAAATGCCATTTCAGCTCAACCCCTGCCCAAATTCTTCATCTTCCACCTGTAGGCCCCTGCAAAATGGCCAGGCAGAGCTGGGCTCTGGCAAGGTTCAGTCTGGAGTGCTTTATGCCCCCTGTCATGACAGTGATCAAATAAATGATAGTATGTATTGATTGGAAAATGGATACTGAAGGAAGAAGGGGATCGTTGGAGATAGGGAAGTCTCTTCTTGCCTCTCCTTTCTCTACCGAGGAGCTCCTTATGAAGAGAAATGCCTACATGGCGTTTACACCTGGCATCTCCCCACCCGTCCACCCCTTCCCTCACTCCAGTGTCTGATCCATTCTGTGGACTTCATTAGCTAACCTAAGAGGAGTCCCAATATCAATCAACATGGACCACACAGAGGTGAACGCTGCATAGTGAGGGAAGATTACAAATCTTACTTCAGGGGCAGAATTTGAGAATTGTATCTTTCAGGAGTTTATAATTTACTCTAGCAAACCACAAAACACTAAACATAGGCTATGAATCTTAAATGAAAAAGCAGGAGGCCTGAGAGCACAGAGATCGATAAACCATAGGCCCTGGACTGCAGGGATACTGTATCATAAACCATCAACCCTAAGCAATAACCACTAAAGCTGGGTAAAAACCTGGAAATGTTGCTACTGGTGTTTTACAACTTTTTTGGGGGGTGGAGAACATTACAGGGAACAGTGGGCTCTGGCTGTCAGATAGTGTTCCTGAGAAGTTTTATATACTGTTACACCTAGACTCTATTAACACCCTGTGCAGGGATACTGGATCTCCGGCACAGCATCAGCTCCACTGATGGCATTGTGGTCCCCTCACATATTTTCCACAACTCTTTGCTGGAATGGCTGATGAGCAACAACCAAAGGTCTGCCATAGCTGGACAAATGCAGATTACCACCATGGAGAAAATCCTTCTGGGGTGCAGGGGCTGCACTTGCCACAGGGACCAAAGAGATGGAGGCTCAGAGGTGGCATCTCTCACTTTTATGAAGAAGCTTGACAATCTTCTATATTTATGTCTGATTTTTATTAAGCTTTTTATCCACCCAGCTGGCCAGCACTTTCACACTGTTTAAGTGCTGTTCAGCTGGCTGCAGAGGGCACAGGGCATGACTGCTGAAAATCAGGAAACTGGTCTGTGTTTTTCAAAGATGATGCAGCTTCCCCCCAGGCTATCCTCGATGTTCTTATGCATGTAAAACTTCTGTAATTTCAGAGGTGCTCGCAACTAATCATATTATTAAAATTCCTGGCATCTGTATTAAACATTAATTTCTCTCACAACATTCCACAGTGTACACTGTTATTACCATCCTGTAAGGCTTAAGCTGTACCATATCCATATGTACACACTTACCTTGCCTTTTAAGAAATAAGTATATCCATCAGCATGATGGCAATGTTTTGCAAGCACTCCATAAGCAGTCACCATTCCCATAAATGTTCTATTTGTGAATGCTCTCTTTCCTGAATATATTTGAAAATTGCATCCTGAGTGTGATTCTAATGCTACACACGTTCTATTGGAAAAACAATTACACCCTTGTAGAAAAATGTGAATTTTAGGATTCCAGAGCAAAAATCCTGAGAGAGAACGAAGCCCATCTCCAGGATGCCTTTCACTATGTTTGACACGTACTGGTAGGAAGTTCTTATTTCAAAAACCTTAGGAAACACTGCATTTATCATATTAGAGTGATAATACTTCAAGAAGACACTGTAAATAATGCAGTTAAACAGCTTAATGCTACAGTTGTAACCTAAGCTGTTCTCATTTACTACTGCCATTGTGATTGATGCAGTTTGCACTCTCTGTAGCATTTCGGATTCGTAACAGTGTAGCTGTTAACTAGGACTTTGATTCAGCTATTTTTATAATGCATGCATGAAAGATGCAAAATGGCAAATCGGAGATAATTATAATTAATTGCACCAGCATCCGTAGCCAAAGCAAGTCAGCATCTTGCAGCAACGTGCTTAGAACAAAACAGGTAAAAATAAATGTAAATAAGATATTATATTTCGGATGAATGTATGATAGAGGAAGTTCTTATAAATGACAAGGCAACAGTGCCATCTTGAGGTTACTAGGGAATTCAAGGGAGAAGAAAGCCGCAGACCATGCTCTCAAGGCATTTTACTTTTAAATTGCAGAAATGTGTATTCCAAGGGAAAAAAATACTCTCAAGCTATTTTCTTACCTTGGTCGTGTTAAAAGCAAAGCATTTGTAAACACTAGCCCTTTCACAAGATGATTAGAGGGATGGAGCACCTCTCCTATGAGGAAAGGTTAAGAGAATTGGGATTGCTCAGCCTGGAGAAGGCTTCAGGTTGCCCTAATTGTGGCCTTCCTGTACCTGGGGGGAGCCTACAAGAAAGATGACAGTCTTTTTGCAAGAGCATGTCGTGACAATGGGGAATGGCTTTTAACTGAAGGAGAATAGGTTTAGATTAGATTATAGGAAGAAATTCTTTGCTGTGATGGTGGTGAGGCGCTGGGACAGGTTGCCCAGAGAATTTATGGATGTTTCCTGGATGGTGGCTGGCAGCGTTCCAGGCCAGGTTGGATGGAGCTCTGAGCAACCTGGTCTAGTGAAAAGTGTCCCTGCCCATGGCAGAGGGGTTGGAACCAGATGATCCATAAGGTGCCTTCCAACCCAAACCATTCTGAGATTCTGGAAATACAGTCTTTCATGAATCAGTATTAATTTATTTTCTTGGCTGCTTGTTTTCCTCCTTTCACTGATACCTGCATTTTACAGATGGCAAAACATTCTTGCATCCTACATATTTTTCAGACTGTACTACCCTTTAATGTTTTATGGGTTAAACCATAAAGATCCACATGAAGGCCAGAACTCCATTGCAGGTCTTCTGACTGAGGCACAGAACAGAAAAATCTAAGTGCACAGATGTGGTGACAAAGCAGGGATTCACCCTCCACATAAATGAGAAGCTTCAGAAATACGAAAGAATGCAGAGGAAAGCTGCACTGACCCATGTGGCACAGCTACTCTGGCTGTGTATACACCTGCCAGACATTCCCACCACACCTAGTGCTGGGGAATAACCACTAGAATGCTGGTGGTTTTACATTAGCAAACTAAATAGTCATGTCTAATTCTTTTAAGCAAAGGTTGTGGTGAAAACAGCAACCACTCTGCAAGCAAATGTTAAGTTCTACTGGGTGGTTAAGAATCTGCAAGATTGGGTTATGTTGTTGGGTTACACAAGTACTTCTCTATCAGCAAATCATGGAATGGTTTGGGTTGGAAGGGACCCTTAAGATGATCTAGTTTGTCAAATTAAATTGATGTTTCAAACAAGATTCTCTCCTATGAAGTAAAAACCATCTAGAATTCCTCCTCAGATAACATTCATAGCCCAAAGGAAACGTTTTGAAAACAAGCTGTTTTCTAAGAATGTATGTTTTATGGCATTTCAATCCAGAGAGGAAAAAAAATATGTAAATCATATGCCAGACATTAGTTTCAAAGGATATTTTAAAATTTATGAGTCTGAGTTAGTGCATGAAACTTACACCACCTTAAGTGAGCAACTCCTACACCAGCAGAGCATTGTTAAGGTTTAGATGGAGATACCTCCTAAGCTTCAAGAAAAGAAGGATTTACTATTTAAAGGACAACTGCCCCGCCCCAAAACACAGATGCTAATACCCTGGATGGCGTCCCATCCTGGACAGCAGTCTCAGGGGATCAGTTTATAAGTTTCAAGGCAAGTAAAAGGTGTTATTTCAAATGCCATGCCCTGACACAGGCCTTGCAGGAGCTGGTGGACAAGGCATTCAGCTGCTCAGGCAGAAAAGAACATAAACTCATAAATTATGTTATTCTGACCCACCCCACTCATTAGTCAAAACATAACATTAAAAGTAACCTGCTTTGATAGGTCACTTACTTAGTAGGAAGAGACAGCATAAAATCTTTGTGCTCTTTTGTTAAAAAATATTTACAAGTGCAGAAAAGAAGGCACTGTTTTCCCACATATACAGAATATCAATACTTCCTTTATCAACAACTGTGCATTACATACAGCATCATTTTAACCTACAGACTGTGAATCTGTACATTTTTCACCTGAAAAGTTTTTCACATCAGATTTTAAACAAATCATTTATATATATTCATTCTTTATATTGTCAGAAAAGTATGGTAAACAGGATGACCAAAATACCTTTCTTTAATAATACAATTAATCCAGTTTGTTTTATTTGGTATCAAAAGTACCTATTTTCATCATATAGCATCTTATGCATTTATCATAAACTACCTGTCATAAACTAAGAGTTTGTACAACAACTGTTAAAATACTTTTTCAGTAGGTTCTAGCTTAAGAGAGGGAGGCACAAGTATCTGCCTATACATTTAATCTTCTTTTCAAAGATAAATACATCTGTTACAGTTTCAACGCATGCCCAAGATTTGTCTGCTCTTCAGTTGATAGTTTTTTTCCAGTTCAGACAGTGCTTGAGCCCGTAGATTTGCAGCATATAGACGCCTTTTGAGATCAGAGCTTTTCCCTTTGGAAAGGAAATAGTTTTCCATATTATGAGGAGGCACAGCTTTCTCTTCACTTCCATCAAAGAGTGAGTTCTTCTTGGTTGTAGAAAGGGGAAGCAGGAGTGCATTATCTTAAGAAATCAAAAAGTACTGCATTAGTGCATCTTCCAGCATTTATTGCTTTTAACCCTGGTGCCCATTTTGTCATCTACCTATGGCTTTAAGTGATCTAATTAAATGCATCTCCATTAATAGCAACAACTCTTTTCTCTGTTTTGAGAAAAAAAAATTGAAAGCAAGCCTTTTAAATGATGGTGGTAAAAGGATATATGCCATAGCAGTTTTTAGGGTGCACCTCCCAATACCAAACGAAATATTAGTTGATTAAGAAGAGAAGACATGATGCTTCTTTTGAAGGACAGAAATTAAATAAACAGGAACATAAGCCCGTTCCAAAAGAAAATTGAAAGAATTAGACATTAGAAAATTCCTAAAGAATTTTCAGCTTTTAAATTTTTTTCAGCTACTGAAAAAACCTTGTCTTTTCTTCACAGCAGGGGCAGACTCAACCTGTCCAGTGGTCTTTGTACATTACCCGCATTGTTTCAACTCTATCATTGTATTAAGTCACTGGGGTACAAATTAGGCTCTGACTTGATGAGTAATGAGTTCACATGCATTAAAAATTAGCAAGTTACTTCCACTGCAGCCTCCAGAACAGGAATTTTCATAGTGTATCCTACAGCATGCCACTATCAAAAGGCAGTTAATGACTCAACAGTACAAAAACTACCATCAAAAGCTATTATAACAGCTGAGTTGCCTCTCATAAGAGCCAACTTCACCAGGCCCAACTTAAGGTGTGATTTTTATTTAATCAAAGGTCTAACTATTCTAAGTTTAACACTGAAGCCTTAATTGGCAATTGATGAAGCTACAGCAAGAATGATATAAGCACTAAAGAGCAAGAAGGAATTTAAAAAGCCAGCAAATATTTCAGCACTTTCTAGCTTCATTACTCTAAGTCAGATCTGTTTTAACATTAAATGGCTCACTAAGAATCAGAAAAGCCCTGCAAAAATAGGGTAGCATCCAGGACCCTGTCTTAAAAACCAGGATTTTTGGTATTCCATTTTACTGTCAAGTGAACCCCTCAATGGACTTCTAGGAGAACTTAGGGATCTAAGAGATGTGTGAGATGCAATCCAGTTGTGAAAAATATAGCCATATTTAAGCAAATGAAAGCACAAGCAAGCAATGGTGGTACCAAGATTGGAGAAACACTTGGTCTGTTTATATGAGAATAGGCATAATTTTAGAAACACTGGAACAAGAGCACACTGGACTGAAATGCAAGAGCAGCAAATCACATGCTGTACAGCTATTGCAAGGTTTGGACAGTTTTGTAATAACTATGTTCACTTTTCTGAATTATCTATCTTGAGGTATTAACCACCCAAACTGGTTTTGCCTATCCTCAAAAACTAATATACCTGGTAAGGTCACAATATCATGTAAAGGGGTGGGAAATGCAGAAGAGAACAGAAGCAAGAGCAGAAGCTCATTTGCATTCAGTCATCCAGTTTTAGATGCAACATCAGAAAGCCAAAAGCAAGTTTGTTCTCAAATTCTTTAATGTGCTGAAGTCAGACAAGATGTTGAGAGACGGGTGGAATTCTCAAAGCTGACAAATGTTAGAGACTGCTCAAGGAGCACTCACTTTCTAGGGGCATTTTACTTGTGTCCTTTCCTGCTGTGATAGGCACTTCTTGAAAAAAAAAAACAAGGCTGCTTCAGTTTTATTTGCTTTGGAGGCAGTGACATGCTTATCTTGCTTTATCAGACCAAAACTAAATGAAGAGAGTGTTACTGCATGTTAAAGAGTGTTCACATGTCTTTGTTCTAGAGTGCTACTTCTGACCCAGCCCTTCACTATTCCTACCACTATCTAAAAAGGCATTTAGATACTTGAATATTATTTTTAATAATAAAAGATGGCAGCAATAAACAGATGATACTGCCCCTTATGATAGCAAGGATTGAACAACCAAGTGAGTATCAAATACTACTGTAAAACAGATTGGACTAGAGGCAGTCAGGAAGTCTTTTAGCACATTTTCAAATCTGAGTTTTTCTTTCTATAATAGCAGTGTGTATTCTTCATAGTTTATACAATGCACCAGGCACACCTGCGTCACTTGCAACAAATAATATTTCCCATGTTGAAGCTTTTGCAAGTTTAATGAAAGCTGAATTTATTAGAAGTGTGCAATTTTATTAAAATTAACTAAATCAAAGGTCCATAAAAAGACATCCATACATAAAATAAGTGCAGCTCTGAGAAAGGTTTGGGTTACAAGCAGGCACTTCCCTTAGCTCACCACAAGAACCTAATTTCCCAGACAGCACAAGACTGCAGTGCAAACAGTGCTAACTCAGACTTATGCTGAGCATCACTCATTAAGTCCTTCTGCAAAGCAGAAAATCAAAAGTCTCTTCCCAACCGTGCAGCCATAGCTGGGCTTTGCATTGCCCCAAGGGGGCTGTGCCGAGCACGTTGAGCACCAGGGGCTTTCTTCCGGTCACACCAGCCTACAATGGCCTGAGCAAGCGCCTTCTTGCGTATTTGCATACCTGGACCTTCCGCATAGGTTACCTCCCGCTGCTGCTTGTGGAGATTGCACCTCTTCAGCAGGTTTTCAGCTCTGGTTTGGGAAGAGAAGTTTAAGCTTTTTGTTACAAGACTGTAGAGTTTCTAATATAGACTATTATAGGTTAGTAAGGTACCTAGCAAGTTTGTCCTCTGCCAGTCTCTCCCGAACACAGAGTTCCCGTTCTTTCTCTGGAAGTAGAAATATGGTAGTATGCAGTGTGAACATGTAACTGTTAGAGTGACTCTGCATGGTGGGCTTTTCTTACAGGGAAAGAGCAGTAATAGCCAGTGAGATGCACCAACATTTCTGATTCTATGGCTCTAAGCAAAGATAACTGCTGCATAGATACAACTTTATCAATGCACTAATAAAGCATTGACAAGTACTCTGAAATGCCAGGCATGCTTCTGTTCCAAAAACTCTGACATGTCTGCAACAGAGATGAGATAGCAACTTTCTATTCTACACATTAACTCGTGGCACACATGATTGACACCAGATTTAATTGTTTATATACCAGATACTATAGCTCAGCTATGACTAAACACCCTGCTTACAACAGTAGCAGCTGTTATTCAGGCTCAGAAAAAAAATAATACAAATGGTTTAAAACTATTGCAGAGCCTACTGCATATGCAAAGAGGTATCTTATGTAGGCAGGAAATGCCAACACCTGAGGACCAGCCATCTATAGTCTCACAGGTAAGCTAACCTGTGGGGTGCAGCTTTTATAAAAGCAGTTGACAGTTTACTCAAATTTTTTTTTTCCCCCCCCAGCATCAAGCTCACCTTAGGTTACATGTTAGTATAGGCAATATTTACTTACACAGCAGGTAAAAAGCAACCTAGACTGCACAGTGCAGACCCTACTTTTCTGTATGCTTTCCTAACTGCCACTCATGTTTAATAATCTTCACAAACCAGACTTCCATATCTAAACTGCTAATTATATCTTAGTAATTTAAAACAGAAGCTAGTATAGCAGAGTAAAGCCCTGAGCATTCTTGGTTTGGTCTTTAGGCAAAATTCTAGTGGTGCATGCAGGACTACAGTATCCTACTGCATTAAAATGAGGGTTTTGAAAACTGTCTACTTTTTCTTCTTCCAACTGAATCAGAATCCCAGTGCCACCCCCATCCCAAAATGGAATATCATACGCTCCAGACGTTGTTCTCTCTCTTTAATGGCTTTCTCTCGCTCCTGTAATTGTTGCTCCTTCCATTTCAGCTCATTCACTGCAGCATCTGAGTGTTGCAGCCTTTCTGGCTCCCATGGTCTCAAGCCTCTTCTATCATAATTCTGTTTTTGTTCTTCTTCCACCAAGTCTTCTATCAAGGGGTGCTTCAGAATATCTTCAACAGAAGGTCGGCAGTAATCCTAAAGGAAAGACATTACCAACATGTTCCATCTGTAAGAAGAAACATTAAGGCCAGAGACTCCCAAGCAAGACCAGCTGAGGTACTACAAAGTGAAGGACAAATTGGAGAAAACAACTTAGGAAGGAGTAGCACAAATAGATGATAAAAGCCAAGGGAGGAGGCTGCTACCAGCCTTCAGATCCAGAGCTGCGAGTCTGTGTCTCCCAGCCCAGGCACCCTCTCCTTGCAGAGTCAGAAGGGGGTGGGTGAGCGTGCAGAGGCAGCTGTCAGCAGATTCCTCAGCTAACAATCTGCTGAACAATCCATACCTGCTGGAGGCTTGGGTGCTTGATACAGCTTTGTTGTCCCATGCCATGTTCTTCTCAACACCCCCACACTAGCAGCGGGGAACAAGCTATACATTATCCATATAAAGCAAACCCCAAAATGAAGACAAAACAGCCCCTTCCAACTTCCAAACACACTGGAACCATTTTAACCCTGAAATTATAAGACCTCAATAAGCATGCTGTAAGGAAATCCCGTGTAAGCCAATACTGAGGCAGCCTTTTGGCATCCTGTGACCCTGGCAGGACACTTGAGCTGCTGCTGCCTCTGTTTGATGGACTCAGAGCACAACTCCTCCCTCCTTCCCCTACAAGTGACACTGCCAGTGACAAGGTGATAACCACTACTTCAGGTTGGTTTGTTTCATAAGTGAGAAGAAAAACCAGTATTTCAGTTCTAGCCCAAATTATAGGTGGAAACAATAGTAATTGATTCTTACCTTTACATTCAGCATCTCCCTGAGAAGGTCGTTCAGCTCGTCTGAGTAACGATACGGTATTCGCCTGAACCTCCCTTCCCTTATCTTTTCTGCCAGCTCCTTTTGGTTGTAAGCTGTAAATGGAGGCCTGAAGAAGAAAATTTTTCTTGGATTCTTTCACTAGTTTTACAGGACTTATTTTCAGAAAACAAAAGCATCAGACTATGAAAAAACCCTGCAATCAAGGTTTGTTTTGACTACCTCATGTCAAGCCCAACACAGAAATAAAAATCTAGGACTAGTCTCTGAAACCTTTAAGCTTTCATCTATACAAAATATAATCACACCTACATTAGCAGTTATGTTTCCACATTTGTTATCACACTACCATACTTACGAGAGAGCACATAATTCATACACAAGACATCCCAGAGACCAGATATCAGATTTTTCATTGTATGACATGTAGTTCATTTGTTCCTAAAGAAAGAGAACAATCTTAGGTTTATTAATGAAGACATGGTTCCACTATTGCAGGATAATCAGCTACTATTCAACCTGAAATAAACCATTATATACTGGAGTTACTGCTAATATTCCATCCTAATTAATATTCATATCTAGTCTTACTAGAAGGATTTTAACAATTTGTGGCAGTACTACACTGTAGAAGACTGAAGTGTTGCACCAATCTTCAACTGATGCAACTCTATTTCAGTCAACATTAATCTTTTCCACACAAAATCCCCTGTGTCAGGGAAATAAGTCATTCCTTCTCATTTCCACTACAAATTAAAATCCTGTCATCAGGAGGTAATTTAATAAGCTCTTTACCTTAACTCTATGAAACATAAAAGCCCCCTAACTTCCCTGTTCTTTTACAGGAACAATATACTCCAACAACTCTAATGTCCCAAGAATATAACAGAACTTATACAGTGAAGAGCAACTTTAATTAGAAGGAAACTGATTGTGTGGGGAGGAAAGGAGATGAAAATAACCTTGTCTCCAGAACATACATAGTCTATAAAAAAAAGTCACCTGCATTTAAGACCAATCTCAATAATTTAAGATTAAAATCTCCCAAACAATCATGGACTCTGAGACCAACACAGCACACCTTGGAGGGGCAAAATGAAAGATCATGTATAGAGGGGAGGTCTTACTGGGGACATGTAATACGGAGTTCCAACAAATGTTCTGGCAAAGCTGGTGTCATGGTGCAATATCCTAGCCAGTCCAAAATCTCCAAGTTTCACATTCTGTTTGCTATCTAGAAAGACATTTGCTGGTTTCAGGTCACGGTGCACAGTGACTCCACCGTCGCTCCGTCTGTGACACTCCTTCAAGGCCAATGTTAATTGAGTCAACACTCGGAGAACAAAGCTTTCTTCCAAGAAATGCCTGAAAAATGAACACATTGTTTAATGGGTTTTCTGAGCACACATCAGTTTGATTAGTCACTGCCAGTCTTAGTTCCATAACTCTTTTAATACTACTATCATAAAATGCCACTGAAATAGCCACTATCAGCAACAGGCATCTATGCATTCTCCTTTAAAACTGATTTTTTTAAGAAAATTCACTGCAAACATGTTAGAAGACATTTAGACTTTTATTACAGAAACCCTGCAGTATTTCCTTCCTTCCCCAAACCATCTAACAAACACACAGCATTTTCACTACTTACAACACAAATATCAATTTGATGCTTGTACGATGAGATCTGCCCCTTTGATCACTTAAGATAACAGTATGTTGTCACCTGTTAATAATGAGCAACATACAATAACAGCCAAAACAGGGCTGATTTTTTAATACAAACTTCCTTAAACGAAAACACTGATGCTGGGGGGCAGCTGCAGAACTGTTTTAGACTGTTGTCCCAAAGTAAAAGAGGTGGTATCATGTACTTGTTTGACCTAAGAATGTGAAAACTGATACTATGCTTACATAGGATGCTAAGGTTAGACCAAGGTGAAGCCTTATCAACTTGATGTCTCCCCAAGCTTTATATAAAGCTTTATATAAGTAGCTTTTCACATTGTGTTCAAAATCACTCCTCCCTTCCACATATTTTGGTGTCCCAATAGAACACAGGGGCCCAGTAGTTTTTCTCATGGGGAAGGCCAGAACCCAGAGAGCAAGCTGCCTGTCTACAAGAGCTGTGACCTCCTGGTTCATGTTCTCAACCCCATTCATAGCCAGAAACCTCTCAACGGCTTCTCCCTCACAGGAGAGCTCTGGGGTTTTTTACTACCTCAGCACCAACATCCAGCCCGGTGATGCATTCAATAGCACAATTCCCATCGCTGTTGTAACTTTGTACAAAACCTTTCGCATTTGAGAAGAGTTGTAGGGTCCAAAGGGCTAATCCCGAAACTGCTCAGGAGTTACAAAATAAGTTTCCCTTCTCTCTGGACTGCCCAAGACTCGTGCAAGATATTCCGAGCGTGCCACAAACACATTTCACGTGCCTTTCTTTCGCGCGCTTGGCGATCAGGCTGGCCAGGTCTCCCCCATCGCAGTACTCCATGACGATGTACAGGGTGGTGCTGCTCCTGTCGATGATGCGATCGTAGTAGCGCACGATGTTCGGGTGCCGCAGCTCCCTCAGCAAGTTCACCTCCGACACGAGCATCTGCTTCTCCGACTCCGTCATCGCGCCATAGTCCAGCTCCTTCCATACTAAGATCTGCGGAGGCAGAAACACCCTGGGGAGTGACTGGGACGGCGACCAGGGCCGCGCAGGGGGAAGAGGGGCTGCCAGAGCCGCTCGCTCGCGTGTCGCGGAGAGCCGCCAGCACCGGGCAGGGACGCACGGCAGCGGCAAAGCTGCGCTGCTCCCGCGGCCGCCTGCTCCTCCTCACCTTGCCGTCGGCCTTGCGGCGCACCTTGCGGCACTTCCCGTAGGAGCCGGCGCCGATGGTGAGCAGCACCTCGTAGTCGTCGGGGCGGCCGGGCATGGCGGGCAGCGCACGCACGCACCCCGCCGGGCCGCGCAAGCCGCTGCGCTCGCGCCGCGCCGTTCAAACGCACCACCCCGCCCGCCCATTGGCCGCACCGCCCGCGCGCGCCGCCCGCCCATTGGCTGCGCCGCCGTAAACAGCGCCCGCGCGGCCCGGCGGGTACGGCCGTTAGCGCCGGGGGCGGGGCCCGCGGCCACAGCGAGCCCCTCGCCCCGCCCCTCGCCCCGCCCGCGGCTGAGGGAGACGCCCAGCGCAGCTTTTCCCACTTTTTCCCTTCTTTTCCGCCACGTTTCCCCTTTTCCGTTTTTCTTTCTCTTCCCTTCCCTTCCCTTCTTCCTAATTAGACAAATCACCGGGCCTGCAGGTATTATCAATAAGTCGCATATTCATAGCTCCTCAGGAAGGGGCGTTTCTTTTCCATTAAAAATAACAGTAAATCATCACCTTCCCTGAAATGTTTACATGTATTGGATAGATGATGACAGAAAGTTGGAACATCTTAGCGGAGTTGGTTTTGGTTGTTTTTTTTTTTTTTAATATTCAGAAATGCTTAAAAAAACTTAAGCTGTTTAAAAGAATCTAATCTGGATTTATTGCAGTCTACAATTCCTCATGAGGGGAAGAGGAGGGGCAGGCAGTGACCTCTTCCCTGTGGTGCCCAGTGACAGGACCCAAGGCAGTGGCCTGAAGCTGTGTCAGGGCGGGTTTAGGCTGGATATTAAAGAAAGGTTTTTCACCCAGAAGGTGCTCGGGCGCTGGAACAGGCTCCCCAGGGAGGTGGTCACAGCACCAGGCAGCCTGACAGAGCTCAGGGAGCGTTTGGACAACGCTCTCAGGCACATGGTGTGACTCCTGGGGATGTCCTGTGCAGGTACAGGAGTGTGGATACAAAAATGCTGCTAGCAAAGATTTTCTTGCTATTTTCTAAGTCCGTGAGAGACTTTTCTCTCTCACAGAAGGGGTAGCAGTTATGTAAACAACCAAACACCTGCAGCCTTGAGGAGTCTTGTTTATGGTATAGTAGAAAAATATTTTGACAATGGATGTTTTAGGATTTTAGCCAATCACCCCCAAGGGGTGGCTGATCCTTTGTCCAATTAGACTATGAAGAAAAAAGTTTATGAAAGAGTTTGTAAAATAATCAAATAAATCAATCTTGCTGCACAATTCCTGCCTGCTGGATCTTCTCTCCTCCTCCTCCCTACAGCTGCAGGACACAGTGATGTACCCTAGGGCCCAGGCCTGCCGTAATACAGGAGTTGGACTCGATGATCCTTGTGGGTCCCTTCCAAGTCAGCATGTTCAGTGAAAATTCTCCTTTAAAACCAGGGAGGAAAATTTCTCATAATTCTTAAAAAAATCATTCATGAAAAACTACAAAAATCATGGCAGCTCTACTGGCCCACCACATATGAACACTCATGCTACATCATACACAAACCACCTGCCGAAAATAAACCAAATAACGTAATGGCTTAAAATGTGAAATTTGGAAGCAGCAATGTGTGGGCCCACATCCAAACATTGAGCCAGCAAATACTGAGGTTACATAAATGGCACTGAGTAACACCACAAGATACTAATGACATTATAGAAATTTTAAGATGAATGTAGTGTGTTTTCTAGCATCATTTATGATAAGGAATGATGCCAGGGTGCAGTTCTGGATTCAATTTAATCTGTCTATGTGTGGAAGTGGCTGTGACTGGAACAGAAACTCCTTCAGCAAAGCATTGTAACATGCTTGTATAATCATAGAGTCGTCATGGCCTGGGTTGGAAGGGACCTTGAAGATCATCTTGTTCCAACCCCCTGCCATGGGCAGGGACACCTTTCCTGCATCAGTTGTGAAAGGGAACAGTTGTATGTCCTGACCTAGAAATTCAGCAACAGGACAGAGTATTTCCTCATATTACATCTCCACGTGGTCTCGATTATTCCCCAATTTTGTTTCAGGTTTGAAATAGGTTTGATGGGAGTAGGTGTCATGGTGTTACTGAATATTTATCAAATATTCTTCTATTAGTCTTTAGAAAAATTGAAACCTTTACTTTTATCACCAGGAGGCACAAAAACTCCTGCTGTCCACTATAAAAATTGTATAGATTTCTATCTCTGGAGAATGTGTGTTCTTTACAGGAAAAAATGAGCAAATGAATTATACAGTGTGAAGACATTTTAGTTTTGTAATTAATGAGTACCAGGGTGATCTAAAGGGTTCATGTTTATTACTGATTTCAATTACCTTGAAAGAAAATCCTCACATGTACCATTAGCATAGTGAATAAATTACAGCATTACACAATAAAAACGACAAGCAGTATGTATTATTCAGGCTGTAAGCTTCATTTCTGGTTTCAAATATCTCTGTTTCAAACTTCTGTACTTTCAAATTAGCAGAAGGTCATTGTGCATTCCCACTGTTATCAATGGGAGCCTTTCTATTTATATTTCAAAAGAAATAGAGTAGGATTTCAATACTGTGTTTTGTCTAGGGACTATCTTAAAAGATTCTTTAGAAATGTTGCTTTGGATCAGAGAAATGTCAAAATGTCATGCTTCAAAAGCCAGCAGCAGAGTCATTTTACTTTTTTTTATACTTACTAAGAGCTGGCTAATTTTGAGAAAAATGCATTTCTAAAAGTGGTCATTAAAATTTTTAACAGGCACTCCATTTTCTTTCTTTCTGATTTTCATACTTATAAAAAAATGTAAGAATTTTTTTCTTCTTTTATATGGACATGTAAGTGAACCCAGACGCCAATGATCCCAAAAATACATATCAAGTTTGGAATGGGGGCCTCTTTTGTCAGGTATTGTATTTTCAGCTCTGGTCTCTAGTTCAGGAGGAACTCTCAGATTTCTAGTCCTGAAAATACATGTGCTGACTTCAGGCCCTCAAAAGCCACCAAGTAGTTTTCAATAACCTGTTTACAATATTGCTTCTAATATTTCATTTTTCTTTTCTTCTTTTTTTTTTTTTACATCAAGATAAATAATATTTTATGCAACTTCATATTTCGCTAAAGATACTTTGTTTCTTGTAAATGGAAATAGGTAAAAATAAATGTCTTACACTTTGCTGTGGAAGTCCAACACAGCCTAATTATACAAATTATAGCAAAAAAAAGTATAGTAAAGCACTGTAGAAAATTAAGTTATGTTTCTGGCAGCTTTTTTTGTTTTCCAGTCAGAGAAGATTGCCCAGGTTCAGAAAGTGAAAATAAGCTCAATAGGAAAAGTGCTGTAAATAAAACCATAAAAATGATGAATGATGAAAAATAAATGCACTTTATAAAAATAATTAGAAAAACAGCTGAGAAAAATCTTGGTTTTTTTCTTTTCAAAGAGGTGAAAGACATGTAAAGTCACAGTCCAGGATCTCAAATGTGCCAAAGTCTTCTAGCAAAAAAAGGAGAAGTTAAGTATTCAATATTAGACAGGTAAGAGATCTTAGAAATATTTTTACATGACAACGAGAGAAATTATAAATACTGGAGTGACTGAGACAATGAGTGTTTTATTTGAGTTCATTTTCACCACAGAAGTAGTTTGGGGTTTTTAATATTCAGTTGCGTTTGTCCTTACATGTCTTTGTGCACATTGGGTTTTTTCTCCTCACTTTCTCTCCTTAGGTCCATGCCCAGAAATTTTACATTTACCTAGGACTGTTGTACACAGACTACATCATTTTTGGTAATGTTCTGGCTACTGACTTGAATGACAAAAATCATACACAGGATTAACAAAAACATACAAAATACTGGGATATTAGAGAGAAACACTCTAAAAAGTATCAGAGGATAAAATTTCCCACTACTTTTCCTCTTTTGCTTTGTGAGGGAAGCAAAGAACACATTCATTGAAGAAACTCTGCACAACGCAGCCGTGGACAGGACAGCAAAAGACAGCAGCAGGTCAAGTCTTTACACAAAAGACTGTAAAATCGACAGGCTAAGAGGATGGGAATTAATGAGGAGGAGACTGAGGAGAAAAGACACATTTTTGCTTTCAGAGAGGGGAGCATATGAATTCTACTAACTCCAGGTTTGCTTTATTATCCATTCCTTATGTTCTGTAAAGTAATATTTAAAAACAATGCATGGCTGGACATTTTGAAAGTATGTAATTACTTAGCTCTCTTTCTTGTAATGAAACTATCAGCCCTATATGTTATATATGTCTTCATATATATGCTAATTTTCAAAATAGTATTCATTAACCTTAAGAACAGAACGTGCTCAAATTGATCATTAAAACCGCTATTTAAACTGATTAAAAGACTGATTATTTGAGATGTATAGAACTTCAAAAGTGAAATTCTGGAGTGTCCTTAAATCCTTAATAAATCAAAATTTAAAGTATTGGAATTGACTCTAAGGAAGGATTCTAGTATGATAATCCATAATTTCTGTTGGCTCGCTTACTAAGTCATTCCTAGGAAAGCGGACAAGTTTAGGATCTGTGCCTCAGTTTCTCCTCTTTTGAAAGGGAGGTAGTGTACACCTTCCAGATTAAAAATCCTATCTAGAACCTCTCAAAATATTTGTCAATAAATGCTTTAAGTGATACAGTAAGTAAATATTTTGCTGACTTGAGCTGCCTAAGCAACAATATTAGAGTTTCTTACTGTGGAACGGACAGTGTCAAATGATTTTTCATTAATTTATTTGTACTCACAGTCCCTTCAGATATATTGGGGGAAAGTTTTTCAAGTACGGCCATCACCAGATTTCCATGCACCATTGTTGTCACAGAGATTTTCATTACCAGGTAGGTCAGTCGCTATTTCTCTAACTCCCAATGTCTAAAAAACCCATGCTATGATCCCAAAATAAGATTTTCTCCTGCCTTGTTTCTCCTATGGGAGAAAAACGCACAGAAACCACATTAAAGTCTCATCATGAGCAATGATGGCAGAATCTCGTCCAGGTTCTCTCCCAGGTCATCACACCTGCAGAATGTTGTGCAGCTCCGGCTTTCCCTGAATCCAGCACCTTTCTGTACACTTGGAAGGGATGGTCCTAAGGCAGTGTGATAGTGTGCAGCTCCTGCCAAATATGTCCTGGCTTACAAGCCACCACATCTGGAAAGGCAGGCAGCAGAGCCTTCAAAAGGCTTCAGTGTACCTTGGGGCACTTTAGTGACTCTACAGCTTCTGCAAAGCCTTGATAACCCAGCTGTTACAACTGGAGAGCAGCCAGGCCCTCTCCAGTTTCATTCACACCACACTTCCTTTGGCTAATGCTTTGTACTTCCTGCAAAAACTGCAGGTAGAATGCCAGCTACTGCTGAAGTCTTTTCTGCCTCTGCATTCTCTTTGGCACTCATACAACTGCACCTGAAAGTAGGAAAAGTGCCTGCTGACCTCTTACTGATAGCAGTGGTCTGCAGGCTGGCTGTGCCAACGTGTGTCTCAGAAGCAGAAACAGGAAGCTCCTCATCCCTGTGCCAGGGCCTTTCCTGTTTGGGCAGATTGCTGTTCATTTCAAGTTAAGGTGCCAGAAGCACAAGCCACACACTTACAGTCACTGACCTGTGAAAAAGTCCTGCCCTATGGCCTTGCTTAGAAGTATCATTTGGCAGTTTTGCCTGGTGTCATCAGAGTCTCTGGGAACAGGTGGCATACATAGGAGCTGATGGCAAATGTAGTCACGTGCCTTTGTTGGGAGCTCTAACAAGCATCCTGGGGGCAAGAGGCCTTCATTTTCAATCACATGATGATAAAGTTGAAAATCCTGACGTAAAAAATTATTGGGAAAAAAAGAAGTGGCTTAAGATTGTGAAATATTTTTTGAAGGTTTGAAATGTTGTGCTGAGCATCCTGTCACCAAAATTCTGAGATAAATTGTAGCCAGGGAAATGTTAGGAATTTGACAGCTTGGGAAAATCACTGACATTTTATGCACTATGCACAGTATTTCGCCTTTTACATTTTTAACAAAAACGTGTACTTAGCTAAGGACTATTCTCCTCGCTTCCACGAGTGGCAGAGCAGTGGCAGGGAGACTGTCACAGGGGTTTATTTGTTTCCAGTAAACAAAGACTGATATTCATCCTTCTGTTACCCTCTTCTGCCTCTCAGAATCCTCTAGTTAAAGAGTCTTTTCCACTATGCTGTCTCTGTTATTAAGCTTCCAAATAAATTGTTGTGTATGTCAGTGGAAGGCTGTATAAATAAAAGAGAGAATTACAAGAGTAGCAGGAACAAAAATGAAAGAAAACTTTCTAGCATTTTTATGTTGCAAGCTTATGTTTCCAGGAAGGTACATAGTAAATGAAGCACTTACACTGCATAAAATCCACAAAAACTCTGTGGGTTTCCAAAATCAAAATATTGTTAAATCAAAAATTTGTAATGTGCCTCAGTAGTGTGTGGAAAATCACGCTGTGAAGGGCCAGTGTCCACAAAGGAGACAGAGGAGCCCTGCAAGAATCTGCCTTGCCTTGCCTTGCCTTGCATTCAGGGAAGGGTAAGCCCCAGTCATAGCAATCAGATTGTGAGACCACTTCAGTTGGCAAAGTTTTATATCCATGAACTCGAAGTCACAGGAGAATCTGTGCTGCTTATTTGCAAAGTCTAAGGTTCTGCTTTGCAGTCAGTGAGTTTTAAGGTAGGAGAAGAAAGAAGGATTTCTTACAGATTTTTTTTTTTGAGTGTATAAATAAGGACATTTTAAGGTATGTGAATATAGTTATTCTTTTTGTGTTGAGGACCTTGAGATCCATGACACAGGGGATTCTCTCTTAAACTCAGGGACTGACAAAATACAGGGACAGGACAAGGGGAGGTGGCTTTAAACTGAAAGATGGCCAGTTTAGATTAGATATTGGGAAGAAATTCTTTACTGTGTCAATGGTAAGGCACCGGAACAGGTTGCCCAGAGAAGTTGTGGATGCCCCAACCTTGGAAGCGTTCAAGACCAGGTTGGATAGAACTCTGAGCAACCTGGTCTAGTGGAAGGTGTCCCTGCCCACGGCAGGGGGGTTGGAACTGAATGATCTTTAAGGCCCGTTCCATTCTGTGATTCTGTCAGAATTGTTTGGGTGAGTCACACCGAGCTGAGGAGCCACAAGTTCAGCCACCATCACTACAGAGACATTTGATCAGAGCTCTCAGTTACATTCCCTGCTCTCTCAGGTGGAGTCCATGAAGGGGTCTTGGCACCTCTATGATGAACAGAGCAAAAAGTATATCCTCTGCACGAGTCAGTGGCACCAAGTGTGCTTCCCTGTGTCCGCTGGCAAGAGAAACTGAAGTGCTTTAACAGTGCTGATACTCACGAGGCTTCTAGTCACCTGCACGAGGAATGGGGCAGCTTGCCCCTCTCTGAGCCAGCTTCAGTCTGTGAACTCAGGGAACCTGCCTGCCACGGTGACACAATAGTTCAGATTCTTTTTTACTGGTCTCTTTGTCAAAACATATTTTGTTTGATTTTTTGTGCTTTCTGCAGGAATTGTTTGACAATGACAGCTGGCTAGGAAGTCTTAAAATGGTGAATAGGATCTTGGGAGCAAAGTTGGAGACTATGGCAAATGAGCCACATCAGTACATCAGTCAGTTCAGAGCCTTCACAGAAGAGCTGTGGCTTCTGAGAATCAAGGAGGCTTTCTCTTCTGCAGCTATATTTGCTGCTTTTTAAGCTGGCTTCACAGTTAACCAGGATTTCCCTATCTCAGAACCATACACCTTTTTTCATTTCAGTGTAATTGCTGTGTCTCTGGGTTTCTGAGACTTTCTGTTTTTTAAGATACTAAGAGCCTTTCTGGATGAGAAGACCAGTTCCAGCTTTATCACACCCCAATGCTGGATGTAGTAAAAATCCTTAAAACCATAAGTGAAAAAAATAAAACAAAAAGTCCCCACTCATCAGATAAAATGAAGGAAAACATTTGATTTACAGTCTGCTTCTACAGAAGGCCTCATTCCTCCTATATATGCAATTAATTATTCAAATAACTTGTTGAAAATTGATATAATTATTTATAATTATTCTTGGTTAGAATTGTAGAATTATGTGATTACATCTAGATTAATGCATCATAAATGCAGGAGGTACAGCCTAGGTGAGGAGTAAATGTCATTTTATTTTTCAATTTATTCATTTTTACTAGGTAAAAAGATTCACAGAGTTTAATTCTCATGATCCTAAACAGATCATGAACTTACTTACTTACAGGCTCACTGAACTTACCTTTATTAAATTTCTTTTTTAAGTTAAGTAGTAGAACCTCTGCAGTTACGGATGCAAAACTCACTGGGTTTTACAATATTTAGGAAGGCTAGAAAACACCTTAGAGTTGTGTGATTGACGTGCAAGTAATGTAAGTGTGTGTTTCCTTTCTACAAAATCAAGCCTGTAGTGTTGAGTGGGTTATTCCTAGGAGAATATAACTGCTGGAGAAGCAGCAGTTAATTCAAAGTTAGTTTGTTTTTAATCCATCTCAGTCTTTGCTTTTCTCTCATGACACACATTTAAATTTCACATTTCCTTCTACTGTAAATTCAGCAATGCTGTTACGATTGTCTAGCACAGGTGCTTAATAGGTTTCAGTATGTATCAGATAAGCATCTGAACTTGATTTTTTTTTTTTTAACATCTTTATTAAAAGCCATGACAAAGCTACTGGGTCTGATTCTGCTACAGCAGAGAGTTGTGGAGGCTAGGATTGATTGCTGGAGTGAAATCATTCTGCAAGCAAAGTGCAAAATTGATTGTAAAGGTCTTTAGTTAAGACCATGTTTATTAAAAATGTGCATTGATTTTACTGGTGTTGTGTCTAAGAAGATTGTATCTTCTTCCATGAGGGAATGCTACCTCTAAACAAAATATATCCTGTCCACCAGCAGCTTGCACAATTGGGTAAATTCCTACTGAAGCAAGTAGAAACTCCCTGCCAATTTAAGTCAATGTTGGAAGTATCTTTTTTGGAGATGGATACCAGTCCTACATATGCTCTTATGCCAGAGGATCAGGAAATGAACAGTGAGGAAGACTTCAACATGCTAGAAGAGAGGGGCATGACCTCTGGTGGCAGAGGAAAGTTCTCAACAGATTTTGATGCTCAGAGCAATGAAACCTCAGCTGGAAAGCCCTCTCTGTCATGAGGCTTCTCACTAACTCATGCTAACCAAGAGAACAAAGCATCCGTTTGTGAAATCTCTGATCCTCTTCAAGTTAGTGAAGAACCTCAGGCACAGATTTTAAAACCTGATCTAGAGATACCACATCAAGCCAAACTAACTACCATTATCTTTTTTCTAAGATAACTACCATTATCTTTTTTCCCATCTAAACTACAGCCACTACTGCTAACCACAGCAAAAGGTGTCTCTGAAGTAAGGCAAGCTACAGAAACACAACCTGTAATTTATGCATGGCCATTAATAAAAGATGGAAGAGAGTTCCAGCTCCTTTTGTCACAATTTTCCAAAATCTTCAATACAAAGCAGCCCAAACTTAAGAAGACACTGTTCTAGTCCTGGTGTAACTGAAGATGCAAAATGTTTCCAAATAACCCCAGTGAAAGAGGTTGCACAAGAAGAGTGAGACAGAAAGACAGCAAGATCCTCTCCTCTTATTGTAAAGTTGTCTAACAGAGTTGTTTCAGAAATTTTGAAGTCACTCACCAATATCAAGAATAAGGATTATAAGAGTATGCTAACACTTTCATCTTTTAGTCCTATTGGAGAACAACTGGAAATTCCTGTCTTTAAGGGAAGTGCTCTGATGATCTACAATGCTCAAGTCTGCTTTCTGTATGTAATGAGGCATGAAGATTTGTCAGCGGAAGTGGAAATAGCTGGTCATCACATGTTGCTTATGGTTTGGCTCATTCCATGTAGTTCTATCCATAATCTAACTTTGAAAAAGTTCCACATCCACTGCTGTCAAGAAAGGATGCTGTGAAACAGAACATAAAATGTCGTACAACCTGTGCTACCCCCACACACCAAAAGAAAGCATCAAATGAAACACATTTCTCTTCACACAGGATGGCTGCTGTCTCTCAGCCCAAGAACTGATCATACATTTTTAAAAAAATGACTGCCAGAAGTGACACAGTGTGACCTCTATTCCTATTCCATTTGGACAATGGCAGAGTTTAGTTTTCATCAGTACTACATTTTGCTTACTTAGTAGCAAAAGGAGAAGGGAAAACAGTGCTTATCTATTACAAGTAGAATACCTATTTCAGGTGTGGGTTTTGGTAGCAGATACTGAAGGAATGGGTTTTCATACCAGACTGATCTCAAATTGCAATACCTCATGGTCAGATTTTGCAATGTTAAAGGTGACCGGTGTGTGAGATAGATGGGGTAGAGACAGTATTTTCCATGGAGCAAGGTCCATAAACAGTTGTAGCAAGGTTTTAACAGGAGACACCTGTCACTGTTGTACTCTTGACAATGCAAGTGCGTGATCTCCTATAGCTCCTTGTAAAACAACACAGAAACCCCATAACAATCCTTTGCTTTGAGGGCTGAATAAATTCTAAAGCCAAGAATACAAGTTATATCTGATGCAACTGAACATCAGGAAAAAAAGGCCATGTGGTTGTAGCAGAGGATGGGGAGACAGAAATTTTTTGCAGAAGGCAAATATTCTGGTACCATATGGTGCAGAACTCCCTGGTGTCCCTGAGTTCAAATTAAAAGAAGCTGGCTGCCTGATTTTCAACAGGGAAGATTTGAATTTTGGAGCTGCTGTACAAGTGTAACACCCATAGCCTTAGTGAGGATCTTGTGCGGTTTTCCTGATGACAATAACAAAAATAGGTTTTGAAAACAAGGCAGTTCAAATGGAAGCAGCTGGAGTGGTATTTTTCACTGCAAAGGTTTAAAAGCTGGTGTTTTCTTTGTATAAACTGATTTTTTTTTTTGGTCTGGTTCCCTATGGAAATATAACTTAACTGATCATTATCACCTATATATTTCTCTTGGTCTCTATGTCTCTTGTCCTCCTACAAATTCCAAAAAAATAACTCAGCAGAGAGAGAAGAAACATCCCAAAGTGCTCAACTGCATTATTATACCAGAGTCCACATGGATGATGATGATGATGATGATGATGGATGGGTTCACTGCTGGGAAAACCTTTGATTATTGTGTGCCCTTGAGACACCAGAGAATTTAACTATGAGATACAAATCCTCAGGAATACGAACTTCACTAGCTCCACTGCTTCCTGAAGAACGTTTTATCAATCTGTGGTGTTTTATTCTCAAACCAAACTGAAATCCAGTCCTACTGATATTACAGTAAGGTGATTACAGTGAATAAGTGCTTTCATGTGGAGAAAATGCCTGGTACTTACAAGCTCTTTAGACTGATGGAGAAAGGTGCAACATGAACTGATTTTTGGAAGATGAAATCAGGCGAATTAGAGGAGAATGCACAGATTTTTAACTGAACAAATAAATTTAGGAGCAGACAACTTAGATGAGTGGACATTCTCTGATTTTTTTATGTTCATAAATCAGGACAGTGGTTTTTTTTGAAAGATAAACTTTAACTGAAGTTTTATCTGTATTAGCAGGGTGAAATTTTCTCATCAGAAAGTTAAGACTGATGGCAGCATATTTCTTTCTGGCTTAAACTTTACGATCAAGCAAGAGGTGGGCAGTGAGGCTTGTAGAGACACCGTCGTCAATGGAAATAACAGAAGGCAAATAACTTGGCTGAAGATAAATCTTTAAGGAACTCACTGCCTCACCATATCCATTCTGTAAGGCAGGGCCCATCTATGTCTCTAGAACATTTACACTTGACAGATACATTTTAGCAAATTTTGCTTTCATGCTCAAATATGTTTAAATATTTTCAGCTGTCCTCATTTGAAACAATCAACAAACACTGTGGTAAGGCATAAGTATTTAAAGAGCCAGGTGGCCACCTTACTTTTTTCTCTCGCAGTTTTTAAGCTTTATTTCTGTAGGAGGCTTCCAGGAAGACACTTAATGACATCAGTACGACCTCTTGCCTAGGCAGCAGCAGCTTCTGAGTGGAACTTATTATGGAAAAGACAGACACAATACATTCAGGTTAATAGGAGAAAGCAGGGAGCCAGCTATTGCAGGGTATACTATTGCCAGTATACTTACGAAATATTGTTCTTTGCTTCACATTTTGTTCATACAGAAATACCTTGAGAAGGGTACTTCAAAACAAACGTGTATGTGTCTATACATGTATATATACAGCTATTTATTTCTTATGCAACCAAAAGTTTGCCTTCAATGGGAACCAGTTGGGCCATTTCTTAAAACTAGCACAGCCCTTTACTGAAGGATTCTCCAATACTCACAGGGAATATATTTGCCTTTTCTGTACTTTACCCATGATCCTGAATGCTATCCTGATCCCACAGCCTGATTTATCCTCTCAGAGCCCACACTGATGTGCTGACTGGACATGCATTACCCTCACTGCAGAGGAGAGGTGTGAGGCTGGGACTGGGAAACCGGGCTCAGAATGCTTCAGTGAGCGAGCTAAGGACCCCTATGATCAGAGATGGGGGAACTTTCACAGTTTCTGTGTAGCCATAGGCACCAGGCAGGCTCAGCACTAAGGTCACAGCACTGTGACTCATGGTGCCTATCACAACTTGCCAACACTGAGACTCAGCTGCTGGTGGCAGCATGGGAAGTTCAAGGCTAGTCTTCCAAGTGGAAGGGAAGAAACAGATTGTGATTTTCCAGGTCACTGAAGCTGTTCCTATGGTGTTCAAAGGGGAGTTATTTTGGCACTCAACAAATCCAGCAACAGAAAATGTCAAAAGCTACCTGGAAATATCTGGGACCAGAGGAAGAACCTGCTGCATGGAAGATCTGTACTCAGGACTTTCCAGGGGAATTACCTGTCAGTTGGATTGTTTGCTCTCAGTTCTATGACAGCCCATAGGGGGTAAAAAAGGTACTGCAATAGAGGGTAGTTCTATATTTTTATCTGGATCTCTTTTGTCAGGCTTTCCTGGAAAAGCTGGACTACACTATCAGAAATTAGAGGCACCTCAGAATGCTTAAGGAAATGCCCAATAGGAACAGAACTCAGTTACAGGTTATGGCTGTGCTTCAATTGTCTGTGCATGGAGTGGACCCTCAAACAAAGCAAGGGCACCTATGAAATGAGCAGGACTGCCTAAGGAAGCTGAATGCATCAGGAATGACTTTGAATTTTGAGTAAGGATGAGCTCCTAACACAGCATCCTAAACCAACACCAGTCCTTGTCATTCAGGGCTTAATGTTTGAGAGAGCATTATGTCAGAATCATACCTGATTGTTACACCGCATTCCAAACCCACTTCTAAGGATGACTGGGAACCGTGAAAAGCAGTTCTGGTCTGGCTGGCTGTGCCTTGAGCCAGCAGCACTCTGGGGTATGAACAACCACTTGCTGATGGTTTTGGTCTCATGGTGCTTGCCAAGGCTTTTCCTAAAGGACACCGCAGATCTTCCTCCTGTGTCAAACAAACTCCACAGTAGGCCCCTTCTGCAGTCTGCAGTGATACATGACTGGCACTCCATCAAAAGTCAGCTTGATGGGAACTGTGGAAAAATTGATAAGTATTTCTTTTATCAGGATTATTTTGTAGCCTGGCAGAGTCCCTTTAAATGCTGGCAGTAATTCTTCATTGCCCTTGCTGTCTGCCACCTCCAAAATACTCATCAGCAACTGCAGCTACCTATCAGCTGTTACACAACTGTCTGTGCAGCTTTTGATTATGTTTTTTTTTCTTCCACAGTGCTACCATCCTTCTGGAAAGAGAGAAAGGGACAAAATGTTACAGTGATGCTACACAATAGGGCAATACATTGTGAATAGCTACAGTATAAATGAGACAGTTTAGGGTAATGGCTGCTGACACCTCAGGCAGTCCACAGGCCACAAGTCTGCAAAATTAGGGTGATAACAATTATTGTGCTATGTGACAAACAAATCCATGGAGAATTTCTCTTTCTGAATGTGAAATCTGATTTCTGTGATACCTCATTCAGTTTTGGAGGGGCTGAAGCTCAGAATCGGAGCTTCTATTTTGCTTCTATTTTGGTGATCTCAGGATCATCTTGAATTTGCCTTGAAGCCTGGAAATCTGTAGTAAAAATACAGATTGGAAAGAATTTATGGATCACACTGATCTGTAATCGCCCTCTCTTTTTCTACCTAAAACCAGAAAGAAAACATTACTTGTATTGTTGTGTACGGCTCGTTTCAAACACCCTGATTACTTCTATCTGTCTGTTAGAGGCTTATCTCATCGTTAAAAAGGATGAAGAGGCATAACAAGCTCTGAGAATCAAAATTCAAGAGCAACCACACAGATCACTGATGAATTAAAGCAGAAGAGATAGGGGAATTTTGTAGAAGATAGATGCAGAGTGAGAAAAAGATGCAACTCTGATGTAGGTCTGCAATGCCAGCTAAAAATAATATAAAATTTTTGTGGTCAAATGCATGTTTAGTTAAGTAGATCGTTTGATTCACAGAATATTAGTTTGAATAAATACAGGGCTCCAGAGCTCTCTGGAGCTTATTCGCTTTTGTCCTCAGGGAAGTACCCACATGGTGTAATCCCAGTGAAGACAGCAGCTTTGCCTGGGTCCCTGGGGCATGGTGCTCATCCCTCAGCACACATGAGTGCATGAAGTCCCTTACTGGCTGCCATCCTGAGAATCTGCTAATTCAGTTTCTCAGTGACTTCCAGCGTTCTCTCTGGTCCTGTAGGTCTTGAGAGTTCAGGGAGTTAATGTGTTCTCTGTGAGAGGTGATTATTGTATTAATTAGTCATGCTCCAAAGCTTTATATGGATAAGACTGAAGCATTTAAAAGTCAAAAGTTACAATGCCACCTCCCAGAATTATGTCAAAGTGACCCCGCAAATAAAATCTTCACTGGGATTGCTCAGGAAAAGCAATTCTCCCTCTGGCCACAGGGAGCCACACGGCCACCGCTGTGAGCCCAGGGAAGAAAGCAAGGGAGAGGGCAAAATCTGCCGAGTCTGTAAAGTCCCTGCCAGAGAAATTTGCAACAGGGGTTGTTCTCTCCTTGAGATTACCCCACCAGTTACACCTGCTTTTTCACCAGCACCTGCCGGCATCTTGCACTCTTGTTAGCCTGGCACATAGAATGCATAGATAGCAAAATACTTGCATGCAAACAGAGTAATTAGTGCAGACTGTCATCACAATTTATAAGTTCCTTTTTGACTGAAATTTTAAGGTCACTTTGCAAGATGGAGAACAACCAGTCATCTGTGAAGCCCTAAGCAACAACAGCAGTTGCTTGACCCCAGAAAATAATCCAGGTTTTGTGTGATCACCCTAAGTATACAACTCTTAAACATTTAATTCTGTCTGTACCAATGGCATTCTCATCAGTAACATTATAGATCAGAAGGCCTGGTCGTTATCTCACACTCCATACATCTAAGATCATTCTGGTATTTATGTATAGGTCTGGTAGCTGTGTTGTGCTTTCTAGACAAGACCGTCACATTCAACTCCCTCAGCACCCTCAGCTTCTTTCTCAAGACCTCTGCCTGGCTCACAGAGACAGACTTGCACTGCATGTTCCCAGTGTCTCCCTCAATGTGTTTCCACAAAATTTCAATTTGGTAAGCTTGGAGATTCAAGAAAAGCTCCTATAGATCTTTTCTTGTGAGGGAAGGAAGAAAAAAATTAAATGAAACAGCAACTCTACAGAAAAGCATCTAAGGAATTATTAAGGTCTACTGAGGGATCAGTTTCCCTTGTTTTCAGCCTTTCCTTATCTTTTCCTTTCTCTAGACACAGCACATGCACTACAAATGTAGAAATACACTTCTTGGGGATTTAAATTCTAACTAGGCATCCAAATAGTTAATCTTTCATTTATTCAGATCCTTAATGCTCATCGCCATGCAATCTCACTTACCAGAGTGTGTAAACATGTTGAGATATTGCCTAAGAGTTCAAATATTGAGGTAGCTGGTTTGGACAAGAAGGTCTGCTGCACTGATTCATACTGAGCCAGATTAGAGGAGGAGTGCTGATAATGCCACGGACCTGCCTGGTGTCACATGCCAAGTTAATTGCTGGACTAGAAACTGAGCCTGCTAATGCTGAATTTCAGTCTGTTGTTCCATCTACTGTTCTTTGCTGCTCTCAAGCAAGAAGTTTAGCTGTTTGGAGGTGCAGATTTGGCCTGTAAAATCAAATTACATTGTCTCAGTCCAAACGTAGCCTCAACTCCAAACGTCCCCAGCTTTGTCTGAAATCTGATACTTCCTAAATGAAGAGCTCCCTCTGTTTCATATATCTTGGAGATAAATTGTATAGAGCAAGGACTATTCCTTGGAGGACTTTAAAAATGCTCTTTGACCAAATTATATTTGACATTTCCTTTGCCACTCTGCAAGGCTCCTCAGAGGGCTGAGCTACTCTCATTTCTGTCACAGAGGCACAGCCACCATTTCACTTCCCTTAAGCTAAACAGAGTATGATGAGCAGCAATTCAGAATTAATTTGACAGTAATGGAGTTGACAACTATTACTGTGAGGTATTTCTGCTATGAACATTGTCATCCTGTCCTCATTTCACACATACCCCCCAAGTTTTGGTGTTACAGGGAATCTCTGAGGAGCAGACAACCCCATATACAATGCACACACATACACCCTGATGTCCAGGCACAGCAGCAACTTTGGACTTGGCTTCTTTGGATACAGCAGCTGTAGGTTGGAGATAGAAAACAGCCCCATCAGCAAGGGGCTTCAAAGTACGTAACACACATAGGTCCACAGGAAGTGGCAATTCTTTCTAAAAAGGAGTCAGGCCTAGAATCATAAACTAATTTTGGTTGGAATGAATTTTTGGAGCTCATGTGGTCCAACACCTTGCTAAAACCATAGAATATCTTAGGCAAAAATGCTTATTATTTTCCTTCTGGCTCTCTTTCTAATTAAAATACCCAAAAGAAACTGGCAGTGGAAGGTTGCATTCTGTGTACATGACTAGAAAAAGCAGTGCAGGTTAAATTTAAAATATGTGCAGTTCCTTTCTTTCTAACACAGGTATAAGTTAATGAATAACACTGAGCTCAATACAGTTATAAAAACGGACACTACTGGCTACAATCACTACACAATATCAGAGTGGATTCTCTCCCTATCTGCAGTGATTTGATGTTTTAATACACACATTGTAATTTAGGTCTTGCAACCCTGAGGACAAGGGCAAAGTCCTGAAATAATGAATGGCATAGGGTGAAGAGAACTGATCATTAGTCTCTTTATGCAGCACTCAAAACCACTTCCCTTGGACTTCTCTTCCCCTTTCTCAAATGAAATGTGATTTCAACATGCCTTGTGGGAGCTTGGCTCCTGCCATGCCAGATATCCCTGCTCAGCAGAGAGCTGCATTCCACCTGGCCTGTAGCACTTACCCACAGAAGCACGGCACAGAGCTGCTCCAGGCTCACTGCCAGTGACTCGGACATGGCCTCTCCTTGATCCCAACCTGCTGGACATAATGAGTTTGTGCCCTTCCTGTGGAGAGCCAGGCTAAAGACAGATGCTGGAGTTGGTCACTGAAGAAACCCAAACATGGCAAAAATGCCAAGATGTGTGAGGACAGGCATTGCAAGCAAGGACAGGTTCCTATCCAGCTGATGAAAGAAATTTCCTTAACTTTTAATGTCTCAGCAGCTCGATTTGTAAAATCAGAACTTAATGTTCTAAGGTATTAACACAAAGTCTTGGCTCCATTCAAGTATGTAGGAGCCTCATCTCTGACTTCAGTCTGCATAGCTGGTGTAGGCTTATTTTAGTAACTAGCCCTGTATCACAGCAACTATCATAAACAGATATGTATAGCAATCAGTTTAATGATTTTTATCAGTTTCATCATTATGACACTGGGAAAGCTTCAGGAAACAAGATGATTCCAGGACAGTTCTGTAAATGTATCTTCTATGAGAATAACAACACCGCCTACTCGGTCTAATCTAATGAACAATGTTTGCCAGTTCCAGGTAGCAAGTATTTCAGTAGACTCAACCAGAACACAGTCAAATAAGTCCTTCCTTTGCTTTAAACACAGACAACAGGAACATCAGTTATCCCACATGCTGCTGATAAAAGTGGGGCAGTTTGATTTTACTGAAACCCTCCCTGTTGGTTTCCTGTGTGGCCATGGGCAAGTCAGGCACAGGGGCTGTGTGTCACTTCTGCTTCTCTGGAATGAAATGAGCTCTGATACCAGCTTCTCAGGAGACAGGTAATGATCAAGATTTTGATCTTTTGATGAGCTGTAGCATAGAAGAGCAAGATGCTTTCATTATTAATATTCTCATACATTTATCCTGTAGTAATTTATTGCATGAGCCAGGAATTATTCCTCAAAGAAGCGTAGAAGATAAATCCTCTCGAGCTGTTCTGTGAGTGACAGAGGCAAGGAATGCTGGATTCCTACAGATTTGAGTTCTTTGTCTCCTGAACTCTGCTTCCTCCTCCCTTAATAGCAGTGCAGCTGAATGTTCCCTGCAACACCCACTGGATATGGAGAGCACACGCTGCAGTCACCACAGCCATCACAGACTGGCCAGCTGGCCAGGTTAAATAAAATGCCCATATTCTGCCTACTTTTTTTCTCACATGGGTGTCAGTAATCTGGGGAGTCTGCCCTCTGGGTAGCTATTATTTTTTCAGTAAAAAGCCCTTTTAGGATCACACTTGCAGGATTTAAATGAAGCTGAGGATGACCAATAGGCCTGAAATATGTGGTGCAGAGTAACAACAGATGAATCAACCACAAAAATCTTCTCTTTTTAGGAAACTGGGGATGTTTCTCCCACCCCTCATGTGTGAGATGGAAATGCAATATCAAGACTCCCAGACAACCCTCTGTTTTATGGCAATAAAGTACAATACAATTAGCTTAGGGCATTTTCATGTTTTAAAGATAGTTTCCCTATGTTGTCATGACAGGGTTAAATCCTTTTTCATGTTCTAGATAGGCATTTAACAATCTTGTATTTTAATATAATCATTATAGATTTTCAAACCTCTTGGTTTGGGGATAATTCTTATATTTTATTGAAAATTGCTAGTATGATGAATAGAGACTGTAATTTTGTCTAAAATTTCATAAGGAAAAATGTCATATATGGATGAACTACATTTCTAATGCCTAGAAAATATAAGGTATTGAGCCTAATTATAAAGTTGTCCTTTTAAAAATTTAATTTAGCTTTTTGGCCTTAAGATCAGTATTCCATTAAGTCATAGGCTGATGAAAGACGTGTAGGTAATAGGAGAAGCAGCAGCCTGTTCTTTGGCCTGGCTAACTGCAGACAGTCCAAACAGTTATTCTAATACATCTTACTCTGTTAGGAGAATTATAGTGTCATGCATTTGTGCTTACAGCACTAGCACTAGCAAGGTCGTAGGTAAGCTCAGTTTTTTATTTGAATGTGGTTTTACCCAAGCTAACAGGAGCACCCAGGAAAGCTGATATATCATGGATATGACTTAACCAAGATTGTATGAGGAGATAGTATCTTTTCTTTTTCATTGCAGTAAAATACAGTTGTTTTCCCAAGAGGCCTTCCCTAATGTCTTTAATGGAAAAACATACTACATAATTACATGACTCCTAATTAACAAGAGCTGGCTCTGAATTCTTCTGTTTAAGACGTGCTGGCCTGCACAGCTCTAAACTGACAGCTTTAACTCAGTGCCTTCAGTAAGGGTGTGACCATGTGCTCTGTGCTTCGCAGTGGTTCAGATCACTGACTTCTGCACAGTCCCTGTGATATCCATCAATCCTGTCTCCTGCTGGCTCACACAGACATCTTAGTCAGCTCCATGAAAGGTTTCATTTTTTAGATGAAAAATTCAGATGAAGATTGCTGCTGTCTGTGATTCAATTGCCTCTGAAAAATAGCAATGTCCTCTAATATTCACTGTTTTAATAGTGCTGGTGTACTAGAGTGATAATCAAAGTAAGATCAGTTGTAATTTTGACTGAAAATAAGGTCTCTGTGACTAGATGATCTGAGGACACAGTTTGTGGTTGCATGGGACATCCAGAAGAAAAGAGGAAGCTTAGAAGACATACCACAAGGTGCAGGACCCCAATTTAAACCTCATTTGAAATGGGGTTGTTAGTCCTGGCTTTCTGAGGTGAAAGTCATGTTGGTCACGTCCAGTGGGAAATGCTGACCTATTACCTAACCTCTGTAGTTCACTTGAGACAGAATCACAGAATCTGGTGTCTGTTTGATCCCACACAAGCTAATTCAGCATATTGTGCTGGCAGAAAATAGCTAGCTTTGGTTTGGGTGGTCATAAGGTTTTTGTCAGTGCTATTCAGTGTAGAACACAAAAGCACAGGGAGGCAAAGTGACTTGGTAGGCCAGAGGGGAATGTCTTCCAATGCTTTTCCAATGCCAGTCCAGTAGTGACCACAAGGCTTCATGTGTTGCTTAAAATATTTAAATGGCCTCCAACATTTCAGTGTCAAAATCAATAGCATTCTGATGAATTGGGACATTCATTTTCTTCTCCCTCTCCCCTTCCACATTTTGAATCTTTTCTCTCTGCTGGTATACTAAATTTGTTTTGAGGTTTCAGACAAATTTAGAACATTTTAGCTTTTAATTTTAATTAGTAGGTACAAGAGGACCTGACCCCTTTTATAATAACTGGAAGGGTTGAATAATCAAAGTCTGAGTAGTCAAGGTCAAAATATGTTTCTTAATGTACATCTCACAGTTATCTAATACCAACTCTATACACCATAGATGTTAATCTACAAATCTTTAGAACCCAAATATTTGTTTTTGTCTATGAACAAATTAAACAAGACAGTTTTAAAATTGAAAATTATTAATGTCACAGTTGCCTAACATTGCATATAGTAGCAGTGCATCTGCTCGTGTTTAGGTCAGTTCACATCAGCAATAATGCTTAGGCTAAAGCTGCTTCTGTCTTTAATACAGGATCTGTAATGTCACAGGAGGTTCAATGTCTGCACCACAAGCACAATTACATAATGATGCATCACCCACAGCATCTATTGGTGTGTATTTATCAACAAGGATGAGAGGCATATGCTCAGAGGAATCGATGTTCCTGTTAACACATTGCATTGGAGGGATGAGCAGACACCCCCATGGAAATGGATCCCAGGAGCAGGTAGCCTGGCTTTCTTAAGGCATTGTTCTCATTCTTCCTGAAAGTAAGAACAAGATCATCTCTGCTTGGTTATGCTAATCTGTTTTCAAAGCTCGATACAATCTGTTTTCAAAGCTCAATGCAGTTTGTCAGAACAGGCTATTTCACCATTATAAAAACGCTGAACTCAGGCTGCTACTCCTGCAGCAATGGATTTAGGAGAGAAAAGGGAGAAATTGGCCTGCACACAGAGCTACACAGCAGCACCAGTTCATGGCAGTGCTTGCTACACTACAACTGGTGCACTTGGAGACCTAGGAGGAAGCTAAGTAAGTGCGCTTGCACATGCCTGAGCCAATTAACGAAACCATGGCAAGCTTGTATGCGAGTACACGAGGTTTTTTCCAGCCTTAATGATTCTGTGATAATTACTTCTACAAAGCTGCTTCCTATGTCTAACATTCAAAATAACTACCTCAGCCAAGTAATTCTTCAGCTTTTTGGAAAGAACAAACTAGAAGTAAGGTGCTTATATCAGAAAAGAATAAAAGGCAGGAAGAGACAATTTGTAATAAAAATACTGAGTCTCCTAACAAGGAACAGTTCAAAAGAGGGCAGGGTGGGGCATGTAATTGCTGCTGAATGTACAACCAGCCCCCATCAGGATGAATACTGAGTACTTGTCCCATAACTTCATCTTCAGTGGTGAGCTCACCAGACCCTTGTCCTAAAGTCTGTTTTTTTCATTGAACTTTCCTTCCCCTCCTCTAGCTCTGTTTGGAAACCTCCTGGAGCAGTGCAGTGAGATCTAATGAGCGTTATTAGTCAGCCCTCTGCTGCCTTGGTCCTTGGCCTGGTGTGTTCACACAGACTGAAATCAGGGCCTGTCCAAACCAATAAGCCACAATCTGGATGGAACATCTGAAGGCAGAACACCCACCTACACTTTTTAATGCAGTGGTCACCACTGGTAGAGAAACTGAGGAGTGTAGGAGTAAGCTTTGCATCTGCCACAAATAAATCAGGAAACGACCATGAATTAAGACCCCCAGTGCTCCCACCCTTTGGGAAGCCTGGGAGAGCCAGTACTGCAGATAGGAGAGGCACTGCTGTGAGCAGGCAGCTCCAGAGGCCGGTTTTCATGGACTGCATGCAGCACTAGGAACTGATTGCAGGTTGTGTTTTAAACAGCACCCAGCAATGTAGACGTGACTGGGTTTGAGAGATTGTGCTTGAGCAGTTCTTTTCCACAGGGTATCTCACTCCAGTGAGGCAATCAGCTGGCCCAGCTGCAGCCTCAGGCATTTACTTTGTAATTCACTCCCTCCAATAAAAACGTAAGAATTCATGTTTTATAAAGCTGGAAGAAAAGACTTTCTAGCACAGTGCAAAAATTAAGTGCATCCCTCTTGTCATGTTTATGCATCACTGTAAATGCTGTTCATCTTTTTAATTTTGCCACATATGCACTTAACTGCCTTTTCTTTGCACTCTTGTCTAAATGTTAAAGCAGATTTCAATCTCTAAGTATCTTCCTAAGTCTTTCTTGTAGGTCTGTGACCCAGCTGAATAGAAGCACCTTCCAGCCTCTTTATTTTCTGTGTTTTAGGGTGCAGTCCTGAGATAAGTGAGCTTTCTCCTCATTTGAGGAGAAAGTGTGAGTCATTACTCAGCGAAAAATCCAGATGGAATGTTGTCAGCAGAGTTCTTATCCAGCTCTGGGACAACAGGTGAGCAGGGAGAAAGTAAGGCTGATAAAAGAGCAGCATCTCACTGGCTATTCAGCTGAAACATTTATTGTAAAATCTCTCAGTCACTGCTTGAGCACAGATCTTGACCTGAGAAATTCCTGTTTGGGCCAGCACAGCACAGCAAGTGGTACCAACACTAAGCCAATGCCCCAGAAGCCCAGGCCTTCCTAGTAAATCTGTTTGATAGTCAGTTTATCAAATACCAGATACCTATCAGGGATCAGGGGAATGCAACATGATTAGTAACCTGCTGCACCATCAGAGAAAACTGAGGACAGCAACCAGTTTGACAGATCTTATATAACAAACAAGTCAGGTCCAAAAATCTCAGCACAGATGTAATAATCCTCTTATTTATATATCGCCTTTTGGAGGGGATGAAGGACTCGTAACATTTCAGTACTGGAAACTTCCACTGGTGATGCAAGTTGGAAGAAAGACACTCAGTGACCTGAAGGACTGAGGTAGCTGAGCCTCTGCAGAATGCAGCAGGCAAGGTAACACTGTCAGGCTGCACTACCAGACAAAAAGGCACTGAGCAATGCAGATGCAGCTTGTGCCTACCAGATGTTCTTTGAGAAATGTTCTCCAACCTTCAAGTAGAAATTGGATAGAAACAATGCATTTCTCTCTAGTTGTGGCAGATAATTTCTGGAAGGATTTTGCATTGGGATGTGTTCAGCAGAGATTTATCATCTTAAAGAAACTGTGGGCTTTGCCCAAGGTCAAGACAGGACAGCCTGTGCAATTGTTTGTGGCAAATCCTTGGACTACAAAGAACAAACAAACTGAGCAGCCCAAAGCCTTGTACAAGCTGAAACATTCATTTTATCCTTTACATTAAACTTTAGTTTCTCCAGGTGCTCTTAAACTTGTTTTCAACCTAAAACAGGATCCTGGACATGAAATAGCAATCCAAAAGTTAAATCACCCAGTGATTTTTAGTACCATGGGAATTTACTTGACTAAGAGCAGCACAGTTTAAATCAGACCCAAGTTAAGTTTTGTTGGCATTAATGCCACATTCTGATATAAGAAAAATCCTGTTCTATGTCCTATCTGAAAAGGTAATATCAAAAAAAGCCTAAATTATCAACTGTTAATATTAATTCCTACAGGATACCAGAACTCACCCTACTTTCCCAGTTAAGATGAATCACCAGAAAATATTTTGTCCACAGCAATGCTTGTATTGCAAATGGTTCAACCAGCTCATGTAGGATAGCGGGGTGCACTTCGTTACCTTTTCTTTGTTATCTTTTCAGCTCTCTGGAAAATGTGGGGGAATACAGAGACCTACCAGAGAGTGCCAGTTTGTTGAATTACCTATCTAAGGAGATGGTATCCTCATGAGATCTGGTCTTCCTAAAAATACGTGTGGCTTTGCTCAGGTGGGGATAAAAGCAGTGGTGAAAAGTGTGAAAAGTTTTACTGTGGTTTGTAAGGACAGGAGAAAGAGTCACACTTTACTTTTCTGAACCCAGTCCCAAAGACTTTCAAGGGCTGGTGTTAAGCTGACAAAGTGCAGATGCTGTGCCTACCCACTTAACCTGCATGGGTTACAGGTTCCAGGCTAGGCTGCATTTAGAGAGAGCCCAGTGGAGGAAACAAGCTGGCTTTCTATCCCCATCCTTTTCTGATCTAATGATCCTTTAAAAGCCATGTGTCCCCTTTGCCATGTCCCAAGGTGTAGAAAGTTGTTCTGACTTTCCCACTGATTTGATTTTGTCTGCCTCCAGCTTTGCAGCAATGCAAATGTCTTCCTGGCACGGAGACACCACCTTTGATGTTTGATTTAAGTACCAGCAGCCAGTGCATGAGACAGGAAAGAGAGTAAGCAAATCCCAGTGCAGAGCCTTTTCATACAGAGAACATATATTTTACATAAGCATGTAAGTCAACTCCTATTCCTTATGGAAACACCTCCCCAAGGCTCCTGCATGCACCTTAGTGCTTGGTTTTTAATTTAGCCCTAAGTAACAGTTGTCATGACAGGAACAGGCCTGGAGTAATTGACACTCAGCTTCATCTTTGAGGCATATATAGACAGCAGTGACTGAAGAGCACAGGCTCCTATTTCAAAGAAATATGGGGTGGGTCTTCTTTTCTTTTTTTTTTTTTTTAGTTGAAATACCATGTTCTTTCCAGGAAGAAAGTCTGTGTACTATCCTGCTTCCTGATTCTGAAAGATAGGGGTGTTCAAATAAAGCCTTTTGGATTGACAACATTTAGTCCATTTGTGAAGGCACAATGTTTTAAAATTATGTAATTATTAATTTTTGATTGTTTTTTATGAATCATGATTAAAAATCAATAAAACCCAAGCACGACAGGAGTCATTACAGAGAGCCAGAAGTGGATTCTCAGTTGATGCCTATTCAGTTGCCATGTTTAGGCAAAGCAGTCTTACTGTTGGTTTGTTCTGGTTTGCTTTCAGCCTGTGGAACTCCTATGTGGTGCTGCCTTGGGGCATTCTCTGACCCAGTGCCACAGGCAGTAATGGCAACTAACTGACCAATTTACAGATGGGGCATCTCATTCCTTACAGCCACCACCTGTCTTCAAAGCATCCCTGGTGAAGTTAAAATAATAAGCTTGTCCCCTTTTTGTCAGATTATAACACAGACTGATCTGTTGAAAAGCTGCAGTTTTCTACAGCTCCTTTTTGCTGTTACTTTTTCCCCTTTTAACAGTTTTAGCTTTCTTAGCCTTCAATAGCAGATGATGCAGTAATTAGAAGAAATAAGTATAATTAACCACTAGCAAAATGTTTTTTCTCTCCCTCTGGATTTGCAAACACTTGCAAGTGTTAACAAAAGAAATAAAAAATCGTGTCTTACCTCTCTTAATGTTTGAAGTGGGTGCCACACTTGTACTTTACCGTGTCACTGTAACACATATTTTTGATACCAAGGAAGGGTTATTGCCCTAACCTGGAGACTTCCATGCAGTGCTCTAAGTAAGGAATGTTTTGTTCCTGCAGTTTTGATAATTTAGCTGCAGCTCTGGGCTGTCTTACTATGCAGCTTACTCCTGATTCATCTTCTGAGCTCACAAAACACCAGATAAAAATAGATTATTGTTCTATCTAAATTCCCATAATCCTTGTGCTCATTAAAAATAAAGTCATGTAACTGTTCTTAGTCAGGATTGCACTAATTAGTACAACGGGCACTTCTGACCTTGTGATTTCTACCCTTAATACACTCAGGTTGGCTGTGCTGCCTGCATTACCATACCCAGCATATCTAATATCTCCTTACACAACAAAGTGCTGCAGAGAGAAATGCAAACCAGAAAATAAAGGTCAGGAGCCTTTTTCATGGCTGTTTGGAGTTTCTCCACATCCTCATCCTTTGGTTTCACTGAATATTTTGTATTTATTTCCATATAACAAATTAAAGAGTCGCAAATAAAAATCAGGGGCCAACTTTTCATAGATCCTTTAGGAGATAGGGCAGTTCCCCAAAGAGCTCTTGACCAGTGGCTCTGGTTCAGGTTAGCAGTTTGTTGGTTTTTGTAACAGCTCCTAGGATCTCAAAAATTTCAGGGAGATACCAGCACAAGCTTATTAAACTTAACCTCATTTTAATGCTTTTAAAGGAAAGATTAATATGAAGGGAGCAACTTCCCTGTTCTCACTTTACCTTAGGGAACAGTTTTATGCTTTTAGTGTTCTTCACTATGCAATAAAATTAAATGTGCGTATTTTGTGTAGGAAATTAAAAACTGTTGGCAGCAAATTTTGTTCTGTAGCTGCTAACTCATTTTTGTTTGATTTATATGTGTCATCAGAGTCAGGAAATCACTAATCCATTAATAAATCTAATCCTCTCACCATCAAGCTGTATGGATAAGTATTTAAATAAATTATATTGCTAGGAAAATCAAATCTCTGAATGTTGTAATAAAAATCCAGAAAGAACTTAACTATGCAGGTGATGGATCTACCACAATGAGAACAGAAATTTAAATAGTTCAGAGAAATACTCAGTCGTGGTAGGCTGACAGAGGATATAAAAGCAGGAAAGGTAGAGGAAAAAAGCTACATCAGGGCTTGGGTTTTTTTTAAAATCTCTCGTAACACAAGAGGGAAGGAAGAACCAATGAAAACACAGAAGATTTATAAAGAATGAAGCTTTTTCTGAAAGTAAGTGGACTTCTGACAGAGCTTCTCTACGGCCTGCAGGATTCATTAACCTTCCAAAGCTCAAAAATCATCAGGTCAACAAAAAAACCCCAAAGAGAAAACCAACAAAGCCTTGACAGTGAGGAGGAAAACTAAAACGAAACAGGGATGTAAATTTCAGTGGGCCACGACATAAGCCAACTTCTAATGGAAGGGTTAGGAAGAAAATTCCTATATATAGCAAGGTTATTTGACGCTTGTCCACTCCAGGGATCCTTACAATTTTCCCTGAGGCACTTGTCCTGGCTATTCTGGGTATGAGGATAATGGCTCAGACATATCTGGGCCCTGATTCTCTATGCAGCCCCACTCATCTGTGTTTACATAAGAAAGGAAGACATTTCAATAGTTACTCCACAGATGAAAATTATTAATCTGAAAATTTAGCATGGTATTTATTGCTATTTCTTGCAGAATCAGGGTGTGTAAGCCTGGAGCAGAAAACAGGAACGTTGCATTGAGAAGGTAAAAGCACAGAAAAGCAATTTGCCATCTAGCTGCTAATCTAAGTTTCACAGACTTCTGGGCCAAAGCCCATGAATTATTTAGTCTTGTTACCTGCATAATGTAGGTCACAACCTCCCTCTGTAATTAGGCTAAACAGTACCTACTTCTATTTCCGCTCTGTAATAAAACATGTAAGGCAACAACTCTGATTTCAAGACTTAAGGGATGGAGAACTGAACACATGCCCAAGCTGGGGCTTTCTTTCCCTTCCTCATCCTGAGCTCAGCTCATTGCACGGAACTGCTGCATCTTCAGCCTTTTTTTCCAGCCTGGAGTCTATGACTGACAGCACCTGCTGAGTACTTGTACATAACACAGTCGTACTTTACTTAACCCTTGGATAAGCTAAGCAGACGAGACTTCCTTCTTTCTCTTAACTAAGTTTTTCCAGATTAACTTTGTAGCTTTAACTCTCTCTGCCTGGGGTCTTTTAGGGGTTGTGTTGGTACAGCTTCACTTTGTGTGTGTAAGGCTTATTCAAAGATTAATGTTAAAAATCAATCTTGACCTAGATCCTTCTCTCAGCACAACAGAGAGACTTGGGTAAGGGCCTCACCAGGAGCAGGTGTTAGACACAACTTTTGGTGACTGTTCTCACCTACAGGTGCTTCTGCCCAACTTAGCAAATCCTTGGCTGACTGTTCTGAACTTTAGGGAACAGCTGTGGTGCAAACATGGAACATCAAACAGCATCTTGTGAGTATTTCCCTAGAGGAATGGCTGGAGTAAGAAAACCCATTAGCTACCACCTTAAGTGACAGTGGAATCAACACTTAATATTGGAATAAACAGAAGTGGGAGAAAATTTATTTGACAGAAATTAATCCAGTGCTAGTTATGCAAAACTGCTTCAGCAAATATTACTGCAGGCCTGTGGGCAATTAACAGAGCTTAGTTTTAAGACTCTACTAAATATTAATTATTATTTACAGCTATTTTTGTCACCAGTTTTGGCTTAGGAGTTTCTTGAAAAAGCAATCCCACCCTAGTTATAGGATACAAGGTTCAGCTCTGAAGGCTCTTAAAATTGCTTGTCAGGTGAGGTCCTGAAAATCATTCAGCCATGGTGTAACAGAGCAGAGCATTGCACATAAAATGTTCCACTGGTTTTGCCAGCTGCAAGAAAGTTATTTAGTCAGAGTAGTGGCAAAAAACCCCAAACCAAACCAAACCCAAAACCAAAAAGCAAACCAAACCATCAGTTCTGTTCTAACAGATTCTAAGTGTGGCATTTCAGTGCAGGAAAATTACCGTCTCATCCAATGAAGGGAGTTTTCTCTTTCAGGATGCCTGACATCTTGTGCACTTAAAGGCAGAGGTGCAGGACAGCCCCTATCCAACAGCTCTGGGTTTCTCCCCTTCAAATCCTTGCTGATGAGGAAGACCCAGTGTGTCTGCCTAAAAGAAATGCAGAGAGGAGGGAACACAACAAGAACAGTATCAAAAGCATCTTCAGTGTTTCCAAAAGCACAGAGGGAGTAGAAAACCCAACAGCTTCTCCCTGGGGGAAAGCACTGTCAGGCTGTGGGTTTCACAGTGCTACTGGTCCCATCCCCTCCAAAGGGATGGTAGGTGAGGGTGAGACAGAGGTTAATCAGGAGGAGTGTTTAATGCCAGTGCATCTGAATCTGGCGTTTCACCTTCTACCATGTTGTGTGATGGCGTCTGCTGCTTCTGAGCAGATGAAAACCAACTAAGATTGTGAGGCAAAAGCATCAAAAGAAGGTCCAGTGTGTAGGAAGCCAGTGAGCTGGGAGTCATGGCAGCTGCACCAAAGGGAAGAGCTGGAAGCAGCAGCCAGCCACCCCTCAGAGGTGGAGAAACCCTCACTAAGGGACTGGGCAGCATTCATTTCAGCTCAGAGCCAGCCAGGCCTCACCTGGAGACAAGGAGGCTGTGGGGAGGGAAACACTGCATTAGAAACTCTTCCCTTCCATCTTGCCTTGCTGTTTTGAGTCAATATTCAATATATGGTCTCACTAATGTTGCAGAGGGAAATCCTACTACCCTCTGCTCCTCCGTGGTCTATCTGCTCAAAGGGTCAAATCGGCCCTTTTATTTATTGCTATGTATTTATTTACAGTGGAAATGCCAATGCAACCCTCAGTTACCAGAATCTCTCAACTCTTGTGTTCTGGGATAGTTTCTCTTCCTGGGAGACATCTACTCCTTGTGGCTAGATGACCTTTCTTTTGCTCAGTATCAAACATACACTGCACTAAGTGATTTGGACCACTCAGTAACTTGTCCTCACTAACAACAAATTGGTAATAAAAAAATTGTGGTTTATTTCATATAATTTATGAAAATACTGTACACAGTTGAACAGACTTGCAGAATTATACTAGCCATCTGCAAATGAAAAATTTTTTCTTCAAAAGTAATTCAGTATAAACTGATTTTTTAGTTTTTCTCCTTGATGTTCTCAAGTGAGATTATAAAAAAACAACAACTATATTCTGTCAACAACTATAATCAGCTACATTTGCCATCTGGTTTAGTCCTGTAGTTTTGTTGAGCAAGACCAGTGTTGCTTTTTCCCAAAGGAACACAGAAGAGCCCTACTGAGGTTAGCTTATTATTTATTCTTTGTATAGACCCAGAGTTTGATCTTATTGATCCCTTTCACAATACCCACTTTTTTGGAACTTTTAAGTTTCCCAAGGTAAACTTAAAAATCCTCACATAAACATCCAGCGAGCTCCTTGCCACCTTTAATCCACATAAATCCACCATTTATCTGTTCTTATCAGCCTTTAATACTTATACAATAATGTCATTTACAACAAACTCGATGATTTATTTTTAAGCAAAATTATTGGCAGCCTTTATTCAGCTGCACCAAATCCCAGTACTAGCTGCTCTGAAACTTCTGATGCACCACTTCTCCAAGCCCATGGAGAAGCGTTCATCAAACCTGGTACAAAACCAGACCAACATTAGAAAGGACAACCAACCCAAGAGACTTCTTCCTTATGCCACAGAGAGCCCAAGGATATATGGGAAGTACTAACAGATTCTAGCTATAGAAAGGTATTGACAAGAAAACCTTATTTTTTTCTCCCCCAGGAGATACTTTTTCTTTACCTTTGAGATGGAAGTAACTGCAGCACATTACACACCTGACCCCCTCATGTGCCTGGTTTTTTACCTGTAGCTTTTTAGTATATTTTTTTGAACAATTTTTTTTTTGTTAAATAGAGACAAAAATGGTTTTTTGTAAACCAGAGTAAGCACATGACATTCACACACCTTTTTTATTTGCTGTTTCAGCTGAAATTAGTGGTATTTAAAAATGGAGAGCATCTTTTCAGAAAAGCTGACAGTTACCAGAACAGCAAAAATACAGTACAGTCCTGAGAGATAAAAATTTATTTATCTGATCAGCATGTCATGATATGGTCACAACTCATACAGCTGACATAGCCAAGAAGGATGTTTTTTCTTTTTAAAAATACATTTTTCTTTCCAGCAGGAAGGATTTTTTTTAAAACAAACATTTCATACTAGGCAGGAATTAAAAACAATGGCTTTTTCAATATGACAACACGGCTGGTTAAGCACTGGATCCCCCACCAGTGTCTTAATATTCAGATTTCAAGTTTTCCCCCCTGCTCCCTAATTCCCCCCACCCCTCACAGAAAAACACCACACAGAAAAACAAGACAAAACCCAGAAGGGAAACAAAGAGGTAGACGTCACTACAACCATGGCGCTGCTTTGGAAATTGTGCGAGATGTCTCGTGATGCTCCAAGGAGTTCCTTTTCCCTTCGTTAAGAGTTGCAGAGCTGGGCCCCAGCAGTGAACATGAGAGGTGACAGGAGCCAAGAGCCATCACCAGCGACAGCTGCCAGGGCTGCAGAGTGAGTGGGGCTGTCCCACCTGGTGCTGCTCTGCCCAGCTGCAGTTGCTTAAAAACAGATCCCTCGTTAAAACTGTGCGGTGTCACACCGACGACAGCCTTGCTTCCAACAAGGCTGGAGTCACGTCCTTCTAGGAGGCAAACCAGGGTCAAGGGGGCTCAGGTTCTGCTCTTGGCACACTCTATGCTCTCAGAAACTTTAAGGAGACTCATTGCTACAGTGACTTGCAGAGAAACTCTGCAGCCCAGGCACCGGCACAGCTTCCAGCGGGTGCTGGAGCAAGTGAGGGCTGCAGAAGCTGCTGTCCCCTCTCCCCCCTACTGCTCCACTCCTCCCCTTACCACTTCTGGCACTGAAACATTTCTCTCTGTCCTTCCTAATAAACAATCTATCACAAATTAACACTGCAGCTGGACAGTGAACCAAAGTGTTATTTTACTATTTGTTGTGTTTATGGTAAGCACAGTAAAGGTTGTGTATCCATTAGTTATAAGCACAATAAATACAACCATCAAAGAAAATCTTCTCATCTATTAAGTATCAGAATCACATGAAACAGTCTTGGAAAAAAAATCAACTCCATTTTTGCCACAGGGAAAAAAAAATGCCCAGGGAAAAGAGAAATGCTGCTTCTGGTATCTGTCTACATTTCTGAAAAACATCTTGGCTACTGGAAAGATTTTATAAAAAAAACCCAATGAAATAAATTCAGCAAAATAATTCCAAACATGACCAGCCCTTTGCAAAACCACTGACAGTCACTCCAGGCTTCCACATCCATTTTATCACACAAAACAAAAATGCAGGTAACAGAGAAGGGAAGGAGACAATTGAGGTGAAGATAACTGGTATAAAAAAAAGCCTGTTCATCATACAATATGAGCATCATGGTGGAGTAATTTTAAGGAACTCACTCATTTTAATAGGACAGTTGTTCAGTGAATAATTATGTCATTATCTCATGATAAAGTAAAAGGTCTAACTTTAAAATGCATAGAATCCTTTCAATGACTTCTATCACAGCCAGGCAGCTTACAGTTCTTACAGAAAAAGCAGAGCTGCTCAGAAGCATTTCTAATGTATGCAGACATTTTAAACCAGAGTATGGTTTCCATTTTGCTCTTCCCATTGTTGCTCTGTATTTTTTAAAAGAAGTGTAAAAACTATCAAATATGCAATTTTGCAAAATAACCCTTTATTTCATATGGCTCCATTATTTCCAAAAAAATACAGAATCCCAGATGTATAATTATTTTGTGTGATTGTATCAGATCACCACAGAATCTCCAGCTGACTGTCAAGAGAATGCATCCAACCCTGGGCTTGTGATTTGGAAATCCCAGTTTTAAGTACCTTTGGTCCCAAAATTTATGTCAAGGCAAAGCGGAGCAGTTGAATCCTGTCACACACAGTGATCGGTATCTGTTATTATCTTGTACAAACAGGTGAGAAAAGTTATCAGCACTTTATGGCAGTGTCACACAACAAAAAGTTACATCATCTGCAAACCAAGTGAACAATGAACAGTACCACAGTGATCGCTTTATTTTTACTGCAAGAAGATGCACCTTATTTGTGACGCTGGGGGAGGAGGGAGAGGGAAGCTTTTAATTGTCCAGGAAAGCAAGGTAAACTGAAAATTCACTTTTCAACATCTGCTGAGAGCAACTTAAGAAAAAAAAGGAAAGAAAAAAAGAAGAAGAAGAGACACCATGGTTGCAAGACTCAACAGAACCACGCGTGGAACCCAAGTGAGACCGAAATGAAGGCACACTCACCCCAGGGCACTGAAGAAACTGCTTGGCATGGATGGGCATGTGCTCTTCACATCATGGGATTCACAGAGCAGCAAAACTAAACCGTGAGGACTGACACAACTTCAACTCTAACAACTTCTTTATGAACAATTAAACACAGAAACGTGGAGATGTTTTGTGGGCAACCCTGGCAGAGAACCATCCTTATTATTCGCAATGCACACAAATTGCTCTGTTCTCACTTCTGCGTGCAACAGCTTTCAGTTAGAATTTTTTCTGTGGGCTTTTCATTTTTGATCATTTTACACATTTTTCCATTATTTTTCCCCTCATATAAATTCAGTGTTACATTAATTTGTGATCAACTGTATGGTTCATTAACATCACAATCAAAATACATTTTGAACTCTCCAGAGAAGGCAACCCATAGATAGCAAAGCAAAATGCCCACTACATCCAGAACTGCAGCCAACTGCCAGAAGGTAGAACTGAACTGCAACCGACAGGAATTCATGTTTTAAAGACTCGCCTGCTAAGCTCCAGTCTGGAGCAGCACGGTATTTTTAGCACAGAATTTCCTACATACTGTATCCATTGTACATTTTTCCCTTCATAGCAAAACTTTTCTCTCACTTACTGTCTTTCATGAAGCAGCATCCAGGATGATGCTGGGAGGGTCCTTCAGAGCTGCTTTCCAATGGTTTTGTTCTGGTGTCACCCACAGCAACTTGGCCATAAGGAGCCGCGGTGTCAGGTGCTTTTCCCGTTTTCCAGCACAGGCAGGAGGGGAAGCCTGCCACGTGACACCATTTCCTCACCCTACTGAAACAACAACCAGCACTTGGAAACAAACATCTCGCAAGAGTAAGAACTACAGAGGAACAAAGTGAAAATGAACAGGACCAGATCAATCAAACGCTTGTCTGAAACATTACTGTGCAGTGCTAGTTTCTTGAGGCAGCACGTGAACACTCACTATTGACTGCAACCCACTGGGGAAAGAAAATAAAAATACTGCATTTGAAAAAACAAGATGCTCTTACATGGAGTTCACAGGGTCTATAAGGAACAATCTCCTGATGTGAGTAACTGCTGTGCAATCTGCTTATATAAACTTCCCTTTTTGCATCACTCCAGTCTGTCCTAGCTCAAAATAAAATGAGCTGTACTCTGGGCATCTCTGTGGTTCTGATCAAACTACGTGGGGGAGGACAGCAGTGAGTAGCTTGCCACCTGCCTTTTGCAGTCTTTAGAGTCAGTCCCATGGGCAGCAGAAATAAGCACTTACACGTAACAGTGCTGGGCTGCCCCAACATCCCCCTGTACAATGACAGATTAAATACATTCATTCCATCAGCTGAACTTTAGCAAGAGCAATGTAAAACAACAAATACTCCCCAGACTCCCTCCCTATCAGGGCATACCTACCTCTTTTTAATGGTTACACCAGGATTCGGGTGCAGAGATGGTATTTATGAACAGCATCTTGCCTAAAACACAAAGCTATTGGCAACCACTGTCCTTTGCCTCCAGCCTGCAGTGGTTTTGTGGAGTCAGGGAGGGAACACACACTTCAGGGGACCTTACTGTGGTGTGTCATTTTGCATCCATCCCCACTGAGCAACCACTGCTGCATGTGGGGGGGCAGGGATGGCATATTTGACAAGGTATTTTTCCACAAAGCCATGGAAATTGGCACTGCCTCATGTTTTGGTATGCTCTTTGCCCCCCCACCCCCAAACGGGAACACTGGCAAGGTTTTGTATTCTGCACACCACCTCCTGTGATTCATGTAGCAGCAGAGGGAGACAGAAGGGGAATCAATATTGCTAGCTCAGAGCCAAAACTACTGAGGGCTTACTTTGTTCTCAACAAAATTACTCTGTCAAAGGCAGTATGCCAACATCTGAAGTTCTGGCTACCCTGCCTGTATTTAGAGAGATTAGTTTTATTTTAGGAACAGTTCTCACAAATCTGTGCATAATCACATAAACACAATGCCAACCAGACCTGCCAGAAGTAAGGCTGTACATCACAGACATCCTTTCAAAAGGATCCTGCACTACACATCTTAAAGTGTCTTCTGTTCCCATCTGCCCTTCAGTTCTACCCATCCTTCTTCCAGTAAGATTCTAGCAGTAGGATTTTAGTGGTGAGCTAATTAATACTGCCCTCCATGTAGTTATTCAGAATATTTACCATACTTATTTTTTCAGTAGTATCTTCCTACAGATTTATGATAGCAATTACACCTATTTTTTCTTTTTACGAAACTAGTTTTTCTTCTATTACTCTTTAGCAAAACATTAAGATGGTTGGCATTGAATTATTTAAACTCTCCCACAAGTATATTTAGCACTGTTGCGACTAGCGGGGAGAAAAAGGCCTCTATAAACCACTCCAAGGTCACCTTGGTTGGACTGCAGTATACAAAATACAAAGGTGGCTAAAAATCACCAGCAGCACCGGCAGACCTTCAGAAACAGCTAGAATTGCTGTGCCCTCCAATGCGTGACAAAGCTTCCCTCTGTTCCCTAAGTTTTATGTCTTTCCTTCACTGTTTTTTCACCTTTAAAAGTGCATTTTTGAAACTGATGATGAGGGTTGAGCTGTATTCTGAACAAAAAGGGACTTTAACCGAGTGACTTTGTATTTTCCAAGTTTCCCTATAACACGAGATGCTGGTAGCCCACAGAACTCAGAGAGCTGATGGCAAGACCACAGCAGGGATGGGCTGATTCATCCCATGTGGACAGCTTTTAATCACACTGTGATGCTGCAATGCTTTTTGAGGACCAGCTCCTCACAGGACAGACCTGACACTGGATCTTATTTGGGTGTTTGGTTTAGATCAATGTGTCTGGTACAACAGCTGCTGACTGCGTAGCCACAAAGACACCTCCACCAGCTCTGTCGAGGATCTCTGACTCCAGCACAATGAGCTGCAATAAAGTACACGTTGTGCAAATGAGGAATCTCTACCACACCAATGCTGTACACACTACTGAAGAGACAAGTTGCTGAATTTTCTGAGCTCTAACTACAATGCCAAGAAATACTTGTGGTGACAAAGCTTTCTTGTCACAGACATTCTTCTACGGTGGTTGTACAATTGCACCTTTTGTCCAAATGCTGAATTTGCTTAAGTGTGGGTGAGAGTATACATTTTTAAAAATACAGACAATTCTTAAAATAATACATCATCAGGTCACTATGTTACTGATCTTCACTTTTAGTGGAGTTTAAAATTCCCCCAAAGAGAGGTAAAAGTCCATCCAGTATTTTCCTTTACTCTTGAATATTCACATTTGCACATACAACATGATACTCATTTGCAAGAGCCTGGATTCCCATTGTGTCCTCAGGTCCCATTCCGCTTTTAAAATAGGCAATGGTACAAATACTGAAAGAGGCAGTACCACATCCCTCCTGACAAAAATGCAAATGATTGTATGGCAACCAGCCACAGGTTACTGAGGGTCATCTCCCGAGAAATCGCCTTTGTCTGACCCTGGGGCGGTGGAAAAGCTCCTACAAGAGAAAAGAAAAGACACTGAATGCTTTGCACAGGAATGACAGCCTTACTGCATGATTCTTTACCATCACTGCTTGTCCCAGCAATGGTGCCCACACACAATTAATTGGGCACTGCTCCATTATGCTGTCAAACTTATGAAAGACTCTCCAGCATTACCAGACACCTTCAAGAAAATAAAATACCTCAAAACAAAACACGACCCTGTATCTTCATTACTATGAACAATTTTAATTGCCTTATAAGCTTTAAGTATAAGCCTGAAAGCATTCCTTAGAAGCTGCTATCACTGTACTCAACCTTTGCAGAGAGATCCAATTGTCAACTAAGTTTTGTGTTATTTCTGAAGTTTTATTAGTATCTCCATGATCAAATTGAATGGATTCTATATTAAACTTTACAGCTGTTTGGTGCTGATATTGTGTACTGTGAAGAAGCAACACACACACATTCCTGAGATTCCTCTTGAAAAGGTAAATACACACATACACTTCTTTAAAAGAACAGCTTCCACATATTGTTTGAACACTCAGTCATACTAAGGAAACACTGTAATTTGCCATGGAGTTTTCCAGAAATTCTTTACTGAAATCCTTGCTTCGATGGGAAAGACTGAAAGAGATTCAGCTGACAGTAAAATTTGGTTTTTCCATACTTTGACTTTTTCTGACTTGCAACACTAAATTAAATGTGCCTGAATACATCCGAGCTTTATGATCATAAGCAAACTATTTGCATATATTTACATCAACATATTAAATCATTTGTGTTACATTTCACTGAGATGCATAAAGCCTTGATGACACGAAGCACTTTGGTTATTATTAATCCTGAACATGGGATATAAAACTCTGAATATACCAGAGAAGATGATGTACTTGCTGCAGCATTATGGAGTCTCAACTTCTCTCAGAAGAACATGAAATTAATGATTCAAAGAGTAAAGATGCAGCAGTGTCAACTTTTAATCTTAGGAACCACACAATTTGGGCAATTAGATACCATCAGCAGCTTATCTCTGTGCTTCACATTTGCAATCACTGGAGGAACTGCAATCAAGCATTTAAGACAAAGCTTTTCTTCCTGCATGAATGCTCCATGCTCTTAATTAAAAAAAAAAAAAAAGGAACACCAAAGCAAACAAAGAAAAAGCCTAAAAACCCCCTTGATGAGCCCCATCCACCTCTCCCTGATAGGTATTTCACACTTGGGCAGATTTGTCACATCTTTATTCCCCAGTAACTCACAGCTAAGCTTCTATCTGTTCACTCTATGCTGGATTTGTTCTTCCATGGCCCATTTGTTTTTCTGTACAACCACTGACCTCTGGTTTAAATACCTTTCCTTGTTCCCTGGTAGATACAGAGAGCTGGGTCTTCCCCCCCGCTCCCAAGCCATCTTTGACCCTTCCCCTTCCCAGCTGAGACAAGCCAAGTACTTTTAGTTGACCTTCACAGAAATGACTCTACCTTCCCCTTAATCTCAGCTCCCGTTACCTTTCCCTCATCCCAGTTCAATTTGTGTTTCTCGACATGGATGATGGACCTGTACACTGGATTTCCAGATGAGGTTTCAGACCTGCTACAACAAAGTGTTTCCATAGCACTGGGGATGCCATTCCTTACTTTTTTCATCAACTCACACCACTTGGCTTCTGAGCACAGGGAATGAGGAGCATGATGACTTCAGGATGCAATCACTCATTTCCAAGTGCTCCTAGATTATGGTTGGGTTTTCTTCCTTAATTAGTTCCTGAGTGTTTTTGTCCTGCTAAATGTAATCTCATGTGTGTTACTGTGGGCTTCAAGGTCATCCTGCTGAAGAGTTCAGGGAAATCAAGAACAAATTTTTCACTAGCTGCCTAAACAGGAGTCTGTTACCTACAGCTATTAACTCGAAATGGTTTTAATTTTAGAAATGGAAAGTGTAAAATGCACCTGTAAAAAATTATGGGATAGTTTCATGTGAAATTTTAGGCATACTTTTTTTGGTTTGATTTCCAGAGGTCTATTATTACAGGTTTTCCCCAGGTGATTTAAGTTCTTAACACTTAAGAATATAGCAAAATTGAGAAAGGTGCTTTAGGCTTTGTTTCCTTCTCTTCCCAAATAAAAATATGCCAAGAGAATGTATCCTTACCAACTATACTGTCAATGCAAACTTTTGAAGTTTCATGGAGCATTAAATGTCACTCCAGCTTTATGAAGTAAGCTTTATTAAGAGAAGTTCCTCGGCAGTGTGAATTGTAAAATAATATAATGATGATAATGATAACAATAATAATGATTAATAATAACAATTGAAACAGCTCTAAGTCTTAAAACCACACCCACTTGTGACCATGTACCAGGTCAGTACAAAGCTGGCTCTTCAGCAGCCTCAGGGATTCCCCTCACGATCAACCTCAGCACCTTTCCAAGGGGTTTCCAAAAACTGTAGCAGCACTTTTTCAGTAGGCCAACTAAAGCAATGCCAGCAAGTTCTCAAAAAAGTATAAATGGCAGTAACTTTGAATTATGCTAATTTATGCCTAATAAGGCCCTATGTCACAGCATTTACATTTAAAACATGTCTTTATTAATTCATACTGATTGCACTGGCAAATTAATACCGATTACCCTATTTTGGAAGTGCATTTTAATGAATAAATCTGATTATATTAATTATACTCTCAGAAATTCTGGACTAGTTAGATTTTCTGGGTATGTCTTATTTCAATAGCATAAAATAATGTCACAAACCCAAGACTTCTTTACAATCTATTTGCTACACTTGTATTTTTAAAGATATTCACAAAGTCATTTGTCTAATAAAGTGCAACATATGCATTTGGATGTGATTTATATAGCAGGGTGTGACTTTGCCATCAATGATGGCTGAGTAACAGCAGTATTTCATAAAACAAAATACAACTCTGAGTTGTTAAAGAATTCTATTAATCTCTTTAAGCACTTGGATTGATAAATTAAGCACTCAAAACTAAATTAAAGCAGCCTTTGTAATAAATCATCTCACAAAAGAGGCATCTTTAACACAGTCACCCAGGAATACTAAACTCAGCTGATTTGAGACAGCGAACACTCTCCCCATCAACAACTGTGATTTGCTAATGAAGAGAATATTTTTCTTTAGAGACAAGTTATATTACTTCATCTGGAGTTTTCCTACTCAGTCTACGTTTTATAAACTTCCTTGACTCTATATCAAAATCAACCCCAAATTTTTCCTCTCTGGACTTTTGTTTTTCTGCATTATTATGATGCATTCCTGTATTTTGTATGCTGAGCACGCATTTCCAAATCCCGTTCCCCACTCTCCCTCCCACTGAAGGGCAAGTGACATACTTCAGTATCAACTGATGGAGTAAAGAGCCCTGAGCAAACCCCTCTACAGTATTCTAAATCACATGTGTGCCAGTATCCCTTCAGTGATGTTACTGATGCCCCAAGTTTATTCCAATTCCTCTGCTCCATTAGCATGGGAAGTGTATGATGACAGGAGTGATCCTGGCAGCAAGGAGGCCAGCACTGACAGCACAGATCACAGCTCCAAAGACTGTATGCCATGTAATTCTCACAGATCCTTCCAATCATCCTTCCAACCATGGATCTTTGCACATTGCTAAATTATCCCACTCCATGAAATGCCACCTTTCACAGCTAAACTGTGTGTTACTGTTTGACAGCTTCCAAACACTACCCTAATTCTGACGTTGCCTAGGTAACTTACCTTTCCTAGATAAAAATCATACTTTTTTGGCACGTAAGAAGCAGTAATAATAATAATAATAATAATAATACTTGTATCTCCTGTATGCCTGTGAAGAATGCTTACACATCCTTAAACCATTCTGAGATCCTTGTAAGAGAAGTCATTAGCAAAGCCCAGTTCTCTTTGCTGGGTATCATCCTACCTGTTTCATAGAAATGTGTCAGGAGGTCCTCCTTTTCAATGAATCGTTGATACAGCCAGTTTGTAAGAGCTTCAGGCTCTGCAGGTACATCTTTCACTGGAAAAATCCTATCAAAGAAACAAACACAAATTAAACCTAGCAAATGTATTCTGCATGTGGAGAACAAAACTCTTCTTCTGCCCCAGCCCACCACAAAACACAGAGAACAGAACTTTTGTGTAAATCTAACTGCATGATTTGCACTCTCTCCAACTCAGAGATCACAGAGGCATTAAAGATACAGAAATGGAAAACTCCAGGTTCCCATCCAGAAGCACACAGAAGACACCAGCATCAGTCTCCATCAAATGCTGTACTACAGCTTTTGATAAAAGCTACTAAGTTGCTGGGTTTTTTTTAATAGAATGCCCCCACACTATATTACTACCTCCCCAAAAAATACAAACCAAGGAGGAAGGAAAGAAATAAAAAAATAAGAAAGTTCATCCACAGCTTTGAAGAAACAATTCAGCAGGCAGAAGCCACATAATGACATCACTAAGCACCAAGAGCTCTCCCACATCCCAGAAAACAAGCTCTCTGTGCTTTTCAAAGGATGCTGGCAGCTTTCTCTGAAATTTCCAAGGCAGGTTTTACACTGAAAACTGACCCTGTAGTCAGATACTGCTGCTCTGTCTTAAAAACACCCATGGAAGAATTGCCAGTGCTTTGGTACTTCGACGCTGAATATTAGGTCTGCTTAGAAAAACATAACGAGGGCAGTATTCACTGTGGTACACACAGCCCGAAACCCTCAAACAACCCACCATACCTCACTGGGTTTTTTTTCAAAGTAGAACTTCCAGTCTTACAGTAGCTGTGAAACCTCCTCAGCAGACCCTCAGTGTCTTTTGATGTATACAAGAACTTAAATATCCACTGTGTTGTACTGGGAGGCCAATGCAGAAGAGGTTTGTGTATCAGGCTAACCTGAAAAATTCCCACTCTGAAATGCAAGGCCTTTACTGTAGGTTTCTGTTTCCAGGTGAGCTCCCACTTAGCCTCTCATCTACATCATGCTTCTATTTTCATTAGTGGATTTTCATTTCATTTTCAATAGTCTTAATTGATAATACTGCAAGAAATTGGAAGCAACACCACAATCACCTGGGCAGCCTCTGGACAGATATGGGAATGTCAGAATAAGAAAATAAGGCACTTCTGAAGAATGCTTTTGTTGCTGTTACAGTTTTCAAAATCTCTGCCTGCTTTGTTGCCAAGTCATTTGCCCTTCTTCCTTTCAGTTTGATGCATGGAAAAATAAGCTGTAAGTGGGGGAGTCAAACAGCAAAGTATTGCTCTAAGGAGTGAATTACAAATCACAGTGCTTTGGCATACAGAGACAACCTCAACATAAGGAGATGAGCAACTTTATTTACAAACTATGGTATCGACATGAACTCAGCTATCTCTGCAGCCCTTGAAGTAATTCTACCTACGTCTTCCTCACACTGGAGTTCTCTATGCTCCAGTAAAGCCAGTCTTGGTAACCAGAAATTGGCAACTGTTATCTCAGATAAAGCAGCTGGAAGAAGAGTCTTTGGCCAAAGACAAATGTTATGAAATGGTGCTTCAGTAAGCTGCTCAAGTTTTCAGTCTGCATATTAAGAACAAAGACAAACAATAAAAAACTATTTTATCTTGAAGCCCAGATGCTGTACAGCAGGTTAAAATTAAACCACGTAGCAGCAAGTAAAAAACACACCCACAGAGCAAGGACCATTTTGTTGAGGGTAGAACACTAAGAAAGACTTACACTGTGTCCCCAAACACAACCAAGATGCCAAGCACTATTTTTACTCTCTTCTGCCTATCTGCTGTGAAGAGATAAAAGGCTCAGCAACTGAATATTGTGTTTCACAGAGTATTTTTGAAGGACAGATGCTTGCTTACGCAGGTTTTAAGAGGTTTCAGAACTACGAGAACGTGTGTTGCCTCAGGACAGAAGTGTAGGGTTACCCGGCTTCACATGCAGCCTCCATTGTAAAGTCTAAGATACTCTTCACCTCTGCCTTCACCTCTCCCTGACCTAATGGGTAACAACTTTGTTTTGCCAAGAAACGAAAAGTCTGAAAACATCACAGGATCTTGCAAGATACCTGTTAGGAACAATTTTTGAGCTGTGCTTTAATGGAGCAGCAAAGTGGCACAGGTGATACCAGCACTCTGAGAGACTAATGGAATGCTGCACACCACTTCCCTGCTTGAACCCATCCAGCTCTTGTGTGAATCAATAACACTGCCAGAATGCTTCAATCTCTGGATATAAACTGCTGCTTAGAGAAGCAATCACTGCTACACCCAGTTTGAATGAATACGAACAGAATGAAAAACAACTGGTTTTCCAATAATGCTACACTGGCTGCCCCAACTTAGCAATGATAAGTGCTAGTGTATTTGGAAGCATTTTCAAATGTATTTTTAGATTATCCTGAGTTATTTTTACCAGCAGAACATTCTTACTAATGACTGATCTAAATTAGAGATTAAGTACTTTTTAAAAAAATCCTCAAACTCTGGAAAGAAGCCCTTTCTGTACTCGATAAGGCAAAGCTAACCCCCCCCTATATTTAAACTAAACATACTGATAATGCCACGGTTCTCTGCCCATCAGATGGCTCAGCTGGCATCTGTGTTTTACAAGAACACTCTCTTGAAGGAGACTGGGTTCAGGAAGGTAATTGATCAAGTCTACTGTTACGAAACTCCCCACACAGGAGATCCAAAACAATGGCAGAGAGCCACTGCCCCAATGGGAGCAGGGTCATCCCCAGCCACTGGATGCTGACATCTGCCAGGTCCAGTGTTAAAAGATGCAGGAAACAGCTCCTTATTTCAATGAGATATGTAAACAGGTGTCCATGTGGTCAGGGCACGAGCATCACCTTGGCTCTACCCCACCTTTGGGTCTGCAGCATGAGGAATGCCATTAGAAGCAAACAGTTTGCTGATCTCCTCAGGAAAATAAAATATCATCAAACAGAACTGCCAAGGCAAAGAATAAGGTCAACACGTAACATCTGAAGCTCCTGGAGTTTCTTGGGCACTTGCATCTTTCTAGCTTTTGGGCAAAACTAACCTCACACTGCATTAAAAATAAGAGCATCTTTGTTCCTGGTGTGGCAAACAAGGAATTTAACAGGACTGGATAAGAACTTGACCAGAAAATTCAAGGAGAATGGAAATACCTTTTTTTTGCTTCTCATCATGGGAACAGCTGCTCTTCTGTCACTGGGGAAAGTGGGAAAGGGGTAAAAGTAGTCACAGCACAGGCTGCACCCTGGGAAGTTAGAAGTGGTGGTGGAAATAAAGACACATTCCAGAGGGAATCTGTGAAAGAATCTTTTTTCAGTGATGAAGCATTATCCTCCAGCTGGAGGCACCTACTGGCAGCTGCAAGGTGACAACACCTGCGGGACACTCCAGGTACCTGACTGGGGGACAGCAACTTCTTAAACCACTGCACAGATTTGTGTCCATGTCCCAAACCAGAATATATTAGAATAAATGACAGTCCAGGAAAGAAGAAAGGATTGTTAAAAACAGGAGATGTAACTGCCAAAGACATGTTGGCATATGTGAGAAATTGTGGGGAATTAGGTACTGATAGGCCGTTTCTCAGAAGACACCAAAGAATTTTCAGAAATAAGGCATATTTAGAAACATTTCATTTCTTTTAACTGGTCCTTATTGGAGAAACTACCTCTGATTCTGTATTTAAATTCTGAAGTTCACAGCTACCACTTTAAGTACTAATTGCCTTTTATCACCTGTCCTACCCTGAACTGAAGTTCTGTATTACTCGCTACTCCATGTAAGTCATGATATTATTTGCTGCTTCAATGGCTCTAAATAAATCCAGGACAGTGGAGGCTGTTGGTAGATGTCAGGCATGACCAAAAATAAGTTACTTGCGTAAAAAAGTGCATTAAAATACACTGCCAAATGGGATGCCCTTCTGCAACACTCATCCAGCAACCACAATGCATTTCATCTTATTTATAGCTCGGAGCCTGGCTTATTTCAATAAATCTGTATCAATGCAGACACAAAAATAGAACTTCCTCAGCAGCTGAAGGCTTGTTTCAGCAGCAGCAGCACAGCACAAAAGCTGGCACGGAGAAGAAAGGTGACAGAGCTGGGAACAGCCCGTGTGGCACTTCACGCACAGCCACCCCTGCGTCAGAGCTGACTCGGGCTGGCTCTGACGTCAGGGCTGCTGCACCACAGCCACCGTCACACAGCCCCAGCGTGGGATGTGGGCATCCAAGGGCATCACCCCGTGGAAAACCAGGGCAAAAAACCCAGCCCTACACCATTCCTGACTGAAGGGATGCTAAGCACCGAGTCAGCTTCATACCCAGGGTGTTTTCAATTTGTAAGTCTCGGGTTTTGCACACAGGACTGCAGCACTTGAGAAATTACTGCTGGACAAACTTGACTGGCTGAGAAACACCAAGCCAATCACACTAATGAAGTGCCTGGTGCAAGAGGAAAAGAAATAAACTGCAGACCTGACTCCTGGCACAGAAATGGTGGGAGCTGAGAACTGCAGCCAGTCCGTGGCCTCACTGGACACCAAACACGGACACCGAACAACTCAGCTTATTTCTGCTGAGTGGAAGTGCAGTGAGGCTGCATTTCTGGTCAGCACACACCACGCAATGACCCAAGCATAAAGCTAAGCCATTTGAGAAGAGCAAACAAACCTTTCCAACAGACTCATTACAAGGCAGATCTCATAGTGATGGCCTCTAGTTTGACAAGCCTTGCACCAGATGGACTGAAATCTCCCACTAAAATCCCAGTGCCATTTGACCTGGAGCAAGTTCATTAGGTATTTTCCTTGAGTGTTTTGTTTCAGAGAGCAAACCCAGTATTGCAGCACTTTCCAGTAAGTTCTGAGACAAGTCAGTCAGGGTCAAAAAGTTATTCAATAGATGGGTGAAGCTCTCACACCTTGTGTTTTTAGATTCAAACTTGGTAATTGTTCATTTTAAGTTTCTTTTGACATCCAGAGGAAAACCAGGCCACAGCTTAGCCTAATTATGAACTTCTGAGAAATGTGTCATTGGGACTGAAATCGAGGCTTGAAAAGCAAGGTTCAACTCATTATCAAAATTGAGCTTTCAAAAAAAAAGATTACTGGATTAAACCAAGCCTTCTCTGCCATTTCCATCAGCTAGAAAAGCACCTAAAACTGGTAACATAAGGCTCCTTGCTGTGCTCTCTACACTTTTCTGTTGCTCCCTGAGTAGAATGAAAAAGAAATAATCCTGCAGCAAAGGCCCAGGCTATGAGAAAAGGAATCACTAGATTAGAAAGTCTGTAAGGCAAAAAGAGACAGGTGGTGATCAAAGGGCACAGCAGAAGGGACTGAGTGAGCCACCACAACAAAAGCAGCTCTGCAGTCTCTTCTGCTCCAGTTTGAGCGGCACAGAAAATGTTCCTTTCTTCCCCACTGCTGTCATACATCAGTACCTTGCTGTGGACTACTCTAAAAGGGAATAAGCATGTTTAAATCCTGATTCTTCTTTCATATAGCAGAGATGGCATCCGGACAAAACTATTCTTTGCTTTTTCCAAAGGGTGCTGCTTTTTCCCCCTGTTAACTCAGTTAAAAGAAATTACATGAGAAGCTATTGTGCTCTCTTTCCAGTTATTCAAAAATTACCCTTAAAATTTATTTCAAATGTAATCTCCCAAGACATTCCAAATTACAAAAAAAAGAGCAAAATTTTATTGCAATAAATGCAGGAAAAGTGGAGTATAATACCTATGCAGACAGACTTGATGTACATTTAAAGAAAATTTCAGAGGATATCCATGTCAAATGCAGGAAAATAGAAACACACCTCTGACAATTTCCATATTTTTAAAGACAAAGTTCATTTTATCTTGGGTTTTCCTTTGCTAACTGAGCTTGTTTCAAAGAACTTCTTTACCTCTTTAACAACTTTAGCACAACCTTTACAAGGGACATCTCAGGCCTCAACACCACACAGGCCTTTCCAGACCTCAGTCACTGATTTAATCCCTGCCTACACTGTTAAGGGCAAGGAGTAGTCAATACCCAATTGTTATCAAAATTAAGAACTACTGAGGAACAGCTGGGGGCAGCTAAGGCAGGATATGAGCAAACTCTGTAAAATCATAGAGCATCACTGGGGGACCACTCATCCACTCCTGGCAGGAGAGGGGAAATGGGGTGCTCCCGCTGAAGGCATCAAGTGGAGAACTTAGCAGGATCAAACAGAAACCCTCCTGGCCACCACCCTCCCGAGCAGCTACACATTGCGCCATGGGAAATTGTAGCAGTCTAAGCAGGTTAAAGTGGTTCAGTGCAAGAAAGGTTACGTCATATTTAAGCTTGTGCTCAAAAATAAGTGTGAATATACATTCAGAAGCAGGAAATGAATTCAAGTTAATTTGCTGTTGTTTTTAAAGAAAGTATTTTTGGAAATACTCTTTAGTAGAATTCTAAATACATTCAACTTGCAATTAAGCCAGAGATCTGAGAGAGTACTAAGGTGACCTGAATAAAGCACAACAGATACAATGCTATCTTATATAAATTAGGGTGTAAGTATGTTCACCTTCAGGGAAACTTGGAAGGTAGCTTTCTATAAAAAGTAAGGACAGATTTAAACATGGCTGTGGAAAGGAGCTCCAGCGAGCAGCCTGTATTCTGCACCACATAACACTGACACAGCAGTGATGCTGGAGAAGGTCATTCCCACTTAAACTGCCACCCAGGGGATCCACAGGGATACTTGAAAGCTTTCTGTAAAAGTCTAAAAACTCTCCAAATCATCAGAAGGGAGTAAGACAAAATAATGTGATTCTGGGATAAAATGCAACAACTTATTTGGTTTAGGAAAAGTGTTACAATACTCCTGGAGATTTCAGACTTGCATTAACTGTAATCTAAAAGCAAAATGCAACTTCTCTCTCCACCAGTTTAGGTCTTGAGTCAAATAACTGCTGAGGAGAAAAGTTTTAATGGTCTCCCATCCTAGCTGTCAATGAGAGTTGTAACACTTTCCAGCTGCTTTTTCCAGTTGCTTTCCTCAACTACTTAAAGTATTCTTTGAGTGAAAAAGCTTTTCTTTGTCAGAAAGTTAGATATAATAATCTATTAGGAAATCTGTTTATTTAACAACAGTGATTTTTAATTTGTTGTCATTACTAAAAAACAAAATTAAAAAAATTCAAGTTGGGTTTACCAACACCTTAACATTAAGGTGGAAAAGATGACCTAGCTAGCCTTCAAAAATATTCCTCACAACTCTATTCAACCACAAGACATTAATCCAAAACTTAACTGTCTGTCCTAAGATAAGGAATAGTCACTGAACTTTTAAAAAAAAAATAGATCGTGTTTAAATGAGTTGCCCACCTTTGTGAGACACAAAAATCCCACTCCCACTGCTAATGATTTCCCATATCCTGAACTGATACAACTGATTTGTGAATATTTAAGTTCAGTGTAGGAGGAGCAGGTTTATTTCCTACCTGTAATGTACATGTGTCACTGTTGGTTGTCGGTAGCCAAGAATCCAAGTTTGGATGTCTATAGGTTCAGCTTTGGGATATGCAATGGTTGTATCTATCACCCACTGGAGGCCTTTGGATTTGCTCTCTAGGAATAAAAAGCAAATTGCATGTCACTTATTTGAGAGTTATTCAATTTTTATATTATTTCATGAAGTATGAGGCACGAGACCATCAAAAATCAAATCCAGATTTCATTACAGAGCACAGAAATACTCTTACAAACTTCAGCTAGACCTAGATTTTATTTTCGTGGTTATTTCTGTTGCTCTTACATACTGTGGTACGCAGAACAGAACAAGTTCACTCACCAGGTATGAGTACAGTCACACAACATCTTGGCCCCAAAGTCAGATGCTTCCCCCCCATTCACTAGAAGGAAAAATCCCAACATAAACATCCAAGCTCCCTGGTCTGCACTTCAAGCACATTTACACCTGGTCCCTTCTAAAAGATCATTGATGGAGCAGCAGCCATGCAGACCCCTCAAAGGTTCTTAAAAATGTGAGGTGCAGGAAATACAGAGGAAATACACCACTTTCAGGGTGTATTCAGGGTAAGAAGGCAAGGAACAGAAGATGGTCAGTTTTCACAGTGGGGAGGATACTGCACCCACGAGGTTCCAGGAAAGGCTGACACCAGTCCATGTTCATATGCCACTCAGCTTACTTAGAAACTGAAAAAAGGATCAAAGGAGGTGAAAATATTTGCTACTAAGATTATTGAAGAGAATCAAATCTGTGGGTCCCTTCCAACTCAGAATATTCTGTGACTCTGTATAAAATCTGAATATAGGTTACTACCAGCAACAGTCTAGGTCATAAATCAACCTAGCCACGACCCCTCTCTGGCACATCTTCAATTCACAGGTTTGCTAAGAGGGAGAGCAGCAGATCTGTAGAGCAAACCAAGAAGGAAGGCCACACTGCCAAGATGGCACTTTGAGTTTAGCTTGTCAATTTTCTCTCTGTTCTAGAGCTGTCTTGTGTTTGAGCTCATGTTATGCCCAGGCCAGCAGAGTAATGCTCACCTACTGCTTGAGACACCAGTACAGCAATATGCTCACACCACACCAGGCAGTATTTTTGAGGATTTAAAAAACTGACTATCAGAAACAGCCACCCATGGGCAAGAGCATGTAAGAAGTGTTAGCTTTTAGTACAAAGCACAATACTCTTCAAGCCTGCAGCGGAGAAAGCTACAAAAGGAATGTAATAGAGGTTGACAAGAACACTGTCAGCACCAAGAACATGTATGGGGATTGACTGTTCACCATCCTTCTCAATACAAGAACAGACACTCAAAATTCAGCCAAGAGGAAAAGTTTTCAAAGCAAACAGAAAAATTATTCTGTGGGGAATTCCTTGCTAAAGGACATCAAGGATGCCAAGAGTCGGGTTCAAGAGGAAATTGAGTAAGTACATGGAGGGTTAACTGACCAGGCAGAAACCCCCACCTTGGGGAAACCCACCACACAGGAAACTGTCAGAAGCTTGGAGAATATGTGGGAGAAGTATGATGCAAGTGTGCTGTGTTCACACTCTTCCTCTGGAATCCACCTGGAGTCATGGACAAGATGTTGGGCTAGACAGATGTGTGGCCTCGCCCAGAGTCGCCGCTCTAATTTTACAGCAGCCCTACCACACACCTGAAGAGATGTGCAGCACTCAGTCTGAGCAGCACCCTGAAAGCCTCAGTTACTGACTCCAGCTAGAATGTACATGCAAGCACTGGCTTGCCAGTTTCTACCTGCATTTAATTTCATTTAATTTGCATTTGATTTAATTTAATTAAGTGTGAAAAGAAAATTACAGCAATGCCATCACATGTATCTATCAATTATTTTAACAAGCAGCCAGTGTTTTCTTGGTGTCTGCTCATCAGTGGAGTTGTAGTGCTTCGTTACAAATGCACTACTCCAACAGGGCTAGACAGCATCTCCTAAAATTTAGGTTATGAGTTCTTAGTAGCATGCAACATGCTAGTCTAAAATTTGACCCAGGGCAAGCTGCTCAGGTCAAGCTGAAACATTCAGTGTTACCTTCTGGAAATACAGTATTTTAAACCCCTGACAGACATGTGAAATGAGAAGTGGAGGCTGCAGGCTTGCCAGCATCATGACAGAGTGCTTGTCAAATCTCTCGTAAGAAAAGCACTAACTACAGAGTGCTCCATTTTAAAAGTAGCAATGATTCAGAGAAGAGCCAATATGAAATTAATATTAAATCAACAGAACTATTAATTTAGAAATAGATTTTGAAACAAAGTCATTCAAGTTATTATTTTCCCAGATGTAAAGCAAGAATGGATAAAGACAAGCAAATTGCCTAAGTGAGTAAGCAAAAAAGATCATTAATTGCAATTAAAAAGTGCCAGATGAATATGGGCACATTTTCTTATTATTTACAGTAAAGCATTTCAAAATAATTTATTCAATATTTAGCTGTATTTAAAGCTGTTCTTTCAGTGGATAATGGTTTGCACTTCATTAAGGGAAGACTCCTGCAGTTCTCTGCTGTGCTGATTTCCTACCTTCTGCTTTTGTGGAGGAGAGCTGCTACTGCACTCGATTCCTGAATCCAGCTCCAAACTCACCTCCAACCCTTTTCAGGGCAGGGTGGGGGGAAAAAATTCTGACAGCCCACCAGAAATCCCAGGCCAGAAAAAAAAATTGTGACAGTAACATCAGACTCTATAGACCTTCTTTTAGAGCAAGCAGGTGTTAGTGCAGCTACCTCCACGTGCTCTCAAATCACAGTATTTGTGCATGCTCTGGTTTAAAATAAGCTTTACATAATCATCCAAGATATCAGACTGCCAAAAAAATATAAGTCACCAAGGATTTAAGAAAATTAATTTTGAAATACATCTTGCTATCTTTTTTGGGGGGGTTATACTGTGTTGCAACCTGCTCATGAGCAAATTTATTTTAAAGCCAGGGAGCTCTGACAGATCCTGAAACTGGAAAAGAATATGACAACTGCACAAAACACAGAGGAGTGGTACCTAAATATCTCCAAGGATGCTGCTTTCAGCTTTAAGCAGACCTTTGACAAAGGATAAACCCTACTATTTTTTAAATAGAGCACATAAACAGGAGCTCAAAACAAAGATTGCTGCATTAGTTATAACGTGGTGTGAATCTCAGGTCTGGCATTTGTAGCTGAAAATCAGGGAGCTCCCTGTATCTGTGCTCAAGAACTCCCTCTCACACAGCTTGGCTTGGCCAACTCAGCTGCATGGTTCTGACAGCCAAACTCTTCCAACTTTCTACCTATCATTAAAAGACACTCTTCTCCTTCATTTCTAGTACTTGCTGAAAGACTGAGCAGCCTGACTGTCAGAGACCTCAGCAGAAGCAGCTGCTGCAGAGGCCATACTTAGGCTGATCTTTCCAAGCACAGGTTTTTTTTTCTGCCATGTCAGTCTGCTTGCCACTTTCAGCACAGGTGGAAGATTTTGATTTCTCCAACTGCTTCAAAATGTTAACAGTCTGATTCTTCTTAAATAGCACATAAACATTCTGTGCACCTGCCCTACACAACAGCACCCAAATCACACAGCAGTGATGTACCTCAGTGTGAATGGTACATTCTTGCCTTATGAGTGCTGAGACAAAACTGAACAATCACATGGAGCAGCAGCTTTCTGGCCTACACAAAAAAGATCAAAAATAAAATTTAAACAGCTTCCTAACTTGCTTGTTGTTTGGGGGTTTGGGGTTTTTTTTCCAATCATCAGCGGAGGCAAATCTTCACAACTATTTTCTTCACTGTGGATTCAGTGATATTCAGTTGCTCCATCTTCACTTACGAAGCAACTTACCATCAGTGTCTTCAAGACACTTCATGATCTGTCATCCTCCAAAGTCCTCTCACAGCAGATACTTGACTGTCTACAATCACGAATTTATCTGGGTTCAGAGCTTCTCTTCGTTCCCCCTCTTTGTCCTCCCTGGGTTTGCTACTTCCTAGGGTCAACTGATGCTAAAACACCAGATTAGACGATGTGCAGAGCCCCTCAAACCCACCAGCAGACTGTCAGTGCTTGCCACTGAGAAACAGAACAAGTCACAGACAGATTTCAGTGGGAAACCTCGCCTTCAGCCAAGCTCTGGATGGTGTCACCCTGCCAGACTGGATCCAGAGTGGGAAAGAATGCACCAACCAGGTGTGCACCCGAGGCCTGCAGCTTGCACTTGAAACAGAAAATATTTGCCAGCATTCACCAGAATTCAGGTGTGGTTTCCTGAGCACTCAGAATGCAGCCAAAAGAGGCCAGTGGCTCTCCATGCATAGCAATCCGTTCTCAAAATGTGTCCCTTGTTCTCTGCTTGTCCTTGTGTGATCAACTGGATCACTGACCTCAGAATTAACTTTTTTTCTCCAAAGATTAACTTTCAGACTGAGCATCTCACTAATCATTCCAAAATCCTGACATAACAGACCACCTGGAACAAAACAAGAAGCCCTTTTTCCAGGGGGAAATAAAAACAACCATCAAAAGCTTTTTCACATGTTATTCAAGTCACATTCCACATGTAACAGCAAATCAGAAAGTTTGATTTTTAAAAAAATCAATTATGAAGTTCAATGTACAGCCTTGCAGAAGTGAAAATTTAATTTCTCTGAGAAACAGCATCAGAATTGAATGTACTCTGCTGCATTTGGGAACAGCAAGGTAAGATTTCAGTATGACTCCAACAAAGCTCATAGCAACAGCTTATCAGACAACAAACTGCTGCATGGTAAAATAAAACAGAATTTAAAAAAACAGACTAGAGCAAGTGTGATCAAAAATACGCTCTGGAATGTGCACCTTTGAAGAACAATAGCTCCAAACTCCTTTGAATTGCCAGTTTTGGGCATTTAGAACATTTTGATAGTTCTAAAACTCACAAAATCAATTCTTATCAACTGAAAAAACACTGTATTTGCAACCATGTCAAAGACTAAGTGTTGTGCTAAAAAAAATTCAAAAACCCAAACCAGTAAAATACCCCTGCAAACACACACCTGGGTCACTACAGGGTTAGGGTGATGAAGTATTTTTATGCTGCCCGTATTTCTATCCTGCATTAAAATCTTCTTCTGGAATGCAGGTGCTGGCAGCAGTGCTGGCCCATCTGTCCCATCTGGAGGCTTTCATCAGACACCAGAAGTACCTTAAACTCTCTTTTCAGGGACAGACACCACTTAGCTACACTCTCTGCGCTGTTTACCTTCAACAGTGGTCATGCTATCAAATGACTGTACTACCTTTCCTATGGTTTTCCATCCTTCTATTTATTTAGGAATAAAATTACATTATTTTGTTAAATTAAACTAGAGTTTCAAAAGGCAGCAGAAGCAACAAGCATTTTAGTAACTTAATTTAGTGTTTACCAGCAGTAAGTTAAAATTCACTCTGATGAAAGCTGGTACTTAGGATTTTAAATATGAAAGAAAACTGTTAAGAGGAGAAAATTAAGACAATAGAGGCTGCTTGTCCTGGAAAAGCCACTGATAAAGAACTGAGCAGTTTAAGTACAAGTATTATCAAACAGTATTAATTGTCCAGCTCAGGAACACTTGTTCTTCCTGTCACTTTACAGAGGAGAAATCAGCTACTAAACTGTGGGCAGTTCATTACTAGTATAAAAATAAATTGCAAAGGGGATTGGATATAAAGAATACCAGTATCATAATTAAGACTAATGAATCTTTGGGGAGGTCACCTTTCTCAACATAAACGCACAGGGATGCCATAAATCAAATCAGAGACCTTATAGCAGGACAGATGATGTAGCACTGAGCTACAATTAGCCCAATCCTTGAACTACAACTCAAAGGCCACAGCTTCAGTGACATGTGACATACAAAAGCCAGCTGGGCTGAGGAGCTGGGGCGTGACATGATCAAACAATTGTATCTGACTCGGTTTGTGTCAAACTGTGATAACAGTATTTTAAGGATGAACCATCTTTTATTATAGTAGCTTTTGTCATCTTTTCTTCTTTCACCCAGATTTACGCATCACTCCAGCTGAAAAAGTAGAATGGTATCAAATTTATAATAGCATAAAAGCTACAAGGATCATTTAAAATGAATTAAGCACTAATAAAATGAGAGCAGTCAAGAACAGAACTGTGTATCATGACTCAACATAACATAGCTACCCAGGAAACTCAACAGGAGGGGACATAATTTTTGATGAGGAAAACTCAATCTACAAACCAATTTAATGAGAATCAGGTGGGAGAGGAAGGTGATTTCCCATGAGTACCAGTAAAGCTTGGTGGAAACAAAAAGACAGGGAGAATAGTAAATAATGGAGTAGAAAGCTTATTATAGTAAGCGGAATAATTTGGCAACCCAGGACTCCAGGAACATTGTTACAACAGTATAGAGAGCACAAGAAGTACTGCAGATGAAAAATGTGTCCAGCAAACCATGAAGTTCAAAAGTGTGATGCTTCTGATAAAGAAGCCACTTCCCAAGCAAAGGAGTAAAATTATAATGTACAAAAGGTTTATAGGCAGTCTCCATGCAAGTCCCTGGCAAAACCTTTACTGTGGGCACTACACCTGGCTCTAGCACCCACATCTCAACAATGGTCACATGAACAGGAGGGAAGCTTGATTTCACTGAGATGGGTTTTCCATGTGATTAAAAACAGGGAAAGAGAGAAGAGATTAAAAGTAAAAATGTTCACTGACTTGTAAGGCTTCTAACTTTATAATATAGCCTTATCAATTTATACAACTGTATTTCATTCAACTGAACATTTTCTAGCATGGCAAGAGAACAATAAAAGCATTCAGAAAGCAATAGATTAGAGGAAGAATCTTTTATACAAGATACAAACCAAGAGCTAAGATTTCATACATCTCTAAAAGGGAAGTTTTACAATGCTAGAAACATTTTTGTGAGCTTAAAAGAAGAGAGGACATAAAATACATCAGTGTCACTATGTACCAAATACTACTTTTTCCTAGCATATAAAATTTACTTTCACTTTTCTTTTTCATCCTTTTTAGTATGCTTTCAAGTCCATTACTATGAAAGAATGACAGCTAAACCCACGCATTTCATTCCTATTTTTTGCCCATTTATCTTTCCTTGAGTAGGATGGACAATATGGTTTCATTTTATTTCTGAGGGAATTCCTTTATTTTACTACCCTGTTAGGTCAACTACTATCAAATGCTCATTTCTCTAAAGTCTGAATCATGCCACTCAAAGTGGAAACAAAAAACCAGGAAGCCAGTTTGATGTTCAGCTAAGTTGACTGCAACCCAAGAATAGGAAAATATAAAATTGGTATTCGACAAGAACTTTTGGTCTCCTTCCAGAACTAGAAGACTTGTAATTAATTTGGGGAACTTCTTACTCTTCATATCTTTTTGAGATGGCAAGAAATAGAACAGAACAGGCCAAACTTTTCTCCTCAAAAAAATTCAAACTTTTTAACAAGGATCAGGGTATTCGGTTTCTCTCTTTTAAACCTAAAATGTTTTATGACAACAAGAGCTTTCTTCAGCCTTTCTTTTCTGAATGTAGTCTGACAGGAAACACCCTGATGCATTCCACAGCTTGGTTTTTCAGCTCATTTTAAATCCTACCTTTACTTCTCCAACAACATCATCTCAATTTATTTCCTACGTTGACAAAAATAACTTCAAAACTAAAATCTGGAAGCAATTTCTGTATGAGGATTCTTGCTAACCCTGAGATTCGAACTTCAGACAGAAAATAATCCAAAGTCCTCTGCCTATGTGGCTTCATTAGTAAGGATCTTTGTTTCAAATTGCTAAATGATTATCAGAATTTGCCTATGGAAACACCAGCACCACTCATCAATAAGAAACTACCACAACTCCCCAACCCATTGTTTCTGTAATAAGTAACAGAAGGAAGTTAATTAAGATCTAACCCTGCTCTTGAACATGCCAAGAAGTTAATTTTAAAAACTGAGAGACTAAAGCACCATGTCCCATAACGATAGGCATTATTTATACCCCAGCTATACTCTCCCCTACAGCCCAGGCATCCCAGAACAAAAATGTTGCAGGATTATTCTTATTCCCTCGTAACTCTTCTGACATGACAGCCAAACAATCCTTCAAATCTAGTAATCAGTGATAGTTAACTCCAGCCACAATGGGGACAGGCAACACAAAGATCTGTACAGAAGAGAAGAACTTGAGCTGAACAGAAAGCAGTTCAAGAAGAGGGATAAAGTATAAGCAGTGGATGCAAAGAAACTTTTAAAGCCCAGAATAAAAACATGAACTCAGTGTATTCCAAAAATACTTTTACTGTAGTTCCATGCTATCACAAACCAGTGCAAACCATCGATCTTGCTGAAAGGAGTGGATCACCTTCTTGCTCACTCTGGGTGCCTAGTCCAGTATCTGCTTCACCATCATGTGAGCCACACCAAGCATTCATGCAGCCATATCACAGACTAAATCAAATTAAAACTAAGGGGATTTTTTTTTGTCTGAAGGTGAAAAAGTGTGTGAAAGAGTGAAGTGATCTTTACCTTTTCTCACAGTGTCTCCACCTGATGGAGTTCCATTTTCTTGCGGCGCTACAAGCGTTTTCAGAATTACTTGTGTTGCCCCAACTCTTGGCAGGGTGACATGTTTAAGAAATGGCAAGTTGTTTTTCTTTGCAAATGCCTGGCTTGTTTCTCTCCTTTTCCTAAGAAAGCCACCCTCTGGAAATAAAACAATCCATTTCCGATTGCGGCTCCTGTAATACTTTTCTAGATGATCTTTGAGTAACACAAGCTGCTGGTCACGGTGTGCTCTCCCCTGAAAGGATAAAACATTATCTAAATAAAATGAATGCTTTAAGGAGACAACATCAGACATAATTATTTTATTTCTAAGGTTTCTCTCTTTTCAGAGATAAAAATAATCCCCTGAGACAACAAAAAGCAATGTTCTCCTCGGAGTACCTACTGGAGGCCAACAGACCAGGCCTCAGTTGGGTTACCACAGCAGAACCACAGACCTCACTCAAATCTGCACCGCTCCAATGACTCGTTCATGTCTCCTCTTTGATGTATTAGGACGACTTCTTCACTTAAGAACAGTAAGATACATCCTTAATTACTGCAGAAATATCTTCAGGAACAATCTTTTCCCATCTCTGCACGCACCAAGCTACCCAAATTTTCAGAGGAATCTATTTACATTAATTAGCATTTTGGAGTGCTCCAAAGTGACTTTGTCAAATCACTCAAAAGACACAGGAGGGCAAAATTAAAGCTCTCCTCAGCAGAGGTGGTTTTAATTCTCTGAAATGTCAACAAAACTGCCACAAACTTTCCCCTGTTTGTTGGTTGGCTGGGTTTTTTTGGTCAGAGGAAGGAAGATGGGAAGAGTGGAGATGAATCAAAGACAAGAAGAAACAATACTTTACTGAAGGTGAGTTTTGTGAAAGTGTTTCTCCTAGCTTTAAGTCTCACCAACTTCCCATATGAGAGGGATGAAAAAGGCTCTGCCTGCTCATATTAATGCAATTATAGAACAATATAAAAGTTCCTCAGTTAAGCCAGTCCTTTCTCATCAGACCACAGGACTCCAAGATAGCACAGCAGTTAAGACAAGAGCAGTGAACAGTAACCATCCAAGTATTACTAGGGCCTTTCTAGAGTTAGGCAAAAGACCATTACTCACTCACATGAAGTATTTTGCCACACCCAAAGGCTGACAGCCTAGAAACATTTTATTTTCAATTGGTTTATACTTAGAACCACGATGATGTCATTTTATTTGTGATGTTGTGTATAGCAACCACCTTACAAAAATGAGGAAAAGCCTTTGTTTGCACAACTCAGCAACTGTTTGGTTTGTAGCTGGAATTGCAACCCCACATGCAAAAATTACAACTAACAAACTGATGGTCCTGTGTATCTCAAAATGTGCATCTTGTAAATCCTAACTGCTGGAACAGATTGGTATTTTACAAAGCATCCAACCTTGTTTCCTTCCATCCTCTCACAACACACAGTGGTGTGCCTCTAGAGACCTTTGTTTTATCTAATTGTGCCTGAGGCTGTCTAACTATGCCTCTAGTGTTAGCGAGAAATCTCACTTTAGCCGTGTTCTGCTGTGATTAAGCATTTCTTTACTTCATTCTGAGTAAATTATCTTCTTCTCTGCAATGTGAAAATTCATTATTTCTCTCTGGCTCTCCACACATTTTATGTCCAGGCAAAGTAATGAGGAGAGGAACGAAACATGTATGGTAGATATTGCAGTTCATGCTTTTCATTGGCCTCCTGAGTTTCTGCTTTGAGGGTGCAGCTTGACCAACAGCCATCAAACAACAAAAAAACCTACCCAAACTGCATGAAATAATCTGAGGGTCTCACTCATTAGTATTTCAGATGCTGAGCTCAACATTCCTTCCTAACGCTCAAATAATAATTAACCTTCAAGAATCAATTAACTCCTATTTGCATAGGTCCATCACCACTTTACACTGATCCACTACTATGTCACCATCAAAAGGGATGGTCCTGCCTTTCCTAATTTGGAACTTTGACAGCCACAACAGCGACACAACCAGACAGACTCTCTGCATGGCTTCAAGGTCACTAAGGAAAGATGAGAGGTGTGCTCAGAAACAGCGACAAAAAGGACTGCCCATGTATTTTGCTTGTACACCTCTCTCATAATAGGCTCCCATCACAACTGGATTTCATAAGCATTTTGCTGTGCAAATAATAAAATTAGCTTGGAAAATTAAGCTTTTTCCGAACAAAGACCTCCCAAATATACACTTTACAGCATAGTTATTTCATCGTGCAAACCAACCAGGAGATGAGAAGTAAGTCCTGTAACACCACAGTGTTCCAAATATAAGGATAAATCAAAGCACTATTATGTGTTTCCATTTACCTGTCTTATAAAGAAGTCTCCATGGATTAGAGACACAATGCCGAAGTTTGTATACTTAAAAATATGATCCATCAGCCACATCATCTGACGGACAACCTGAAAAGTAAAAATAAATTAAAAGAGTGAGTGAATATCAGGTGCAAAGAATTATGAATATCCTGGTCACATTCTTGTCACTCTCACAACAGCAATAAAACTAGCAAATAGATAGAATAAGGTCCTTTACGCCCCAAAACATAAAGCAGCACAGGTGCTATGCTTCTCCCTCAAGAGTAAGATTAAATAGCTGCCTTTTTGTAATGTAATATACAGTTCTACAATATTAGCCGTGGCAGAGCAGCCACATGTATCCTTGAGAATTTAATTAAACCCTGCTGCTTGTCCCAGGCAAGCAGCACAGTGGGAAGGCAAAAACAGAGGTTGAGCCAATTGATTCACTTGACCATCACTTCTTACAGGACAGTGAAGGCAGACAGTTTACCTGTTCAGTCCTTCGAGATTTAAAATAGGAGACTTACTCCCAACCAAGTAAGTAAGAGAAGGGAAAAGCTTCTTTTCTCACAAGGTCTTTTTCCTCTATCACTTCTACATGTAGTTTTTGAGAGGGGTAGGAAGTGGGTCTCCAAAACTGGAAAATCCAGTGTCCCTTACATGCTCCCAATCTTAGGCTAGTCTACCTTTTCTCTTCCCTGTGTTATGAGGCCACATCAAGACTGATTCAAGCTCAGTGAAATTGAAGTCATGTAACACAGTACTCTTCCATTTACCACTATCAAAAAAGAATATGAAAGACTGTGACATTCCTCTGGTGGTCAGATGATCATTCAAGCACCTTCTGCTTTGCATCTTTCTCATGTATTTTGAGGCAAAGATAAAAAAAAGCAGCCTAAGAAATAAAGATGACATGCTAGTATCTCTTCCTATCTGCCAATGGTATTCCTTACTAGATGCTACACATCCGAAGGACCAAAGGCACATTATGTATTTGTGAGTGACAAAAGAAAAATTAGTTCCTAGATACGATTCCTTACTTGAGACTAACATTGGTGAAATTGTTTATCCTACAGCTATCTCCAGGCCTATGTTAAATATGTGAGGCTCTTAAAGGAAAATTCTTCTCTGCAGACATTAACATTCTTTCCATTTCAGTAAATTAAAAAGCTTTAGGGAGGAAAAAACAAGAAGGAAAAGGTGTGCCCTAAGGACAAGAGTTTAAAAAAGCATCACTGAGAGGTGTTACTGCTCTCCAAGGCACTACAATAAGCTCGTGCCCACGCATCACCCAAAGGTGACAGGCTGGTGCAGGGAACCACATCCTTTGATAAGAACACCACCAAAATTTCACTAATGATGATTTAGCCTGCAGCAGTACTCAGGCCTGCCAGTGTTCATCTACTACTTTGGCACTTTGACACCTGCTGTTCTATTATATCAAGCAGAAGCTGAACCAACATAATCTTATTTTACTGGAGGAGATAAGCAAGCTTAATACTCTGCTTTGCTGGAAAGAAAACGTGTCTTTCGAGGAGTCAGCACTGGTTCCAGATGTTCTATGGCAATCGTGGATGAGGAACTCCTGCCCAGCAACGATAGTGCTTCTCCCCTACCATACCCCATGTTACTGTCTTTTTCTTTAGATGATGGCAGGTTTATCCTGCAAGGTGATCACTGCTCTTCAGAGTCTGAAGTCCATCTCACCTTGTTTTAGGTGACACAGGGCTTCTAACTAGCATCCCTGGGCTCCCTCAGTCTTTCCTGAGAAGGAGTGATGAGATTTTGTCAAAGGTAAGTGTGACATGCAAATTGTAAATAAGACACACACGTGTTGCTGTGTGTGGGCTACAAAGAGACAAACTTCAGAGTTCAGTGATCATAAATCTATCTGCAAGCCCAGGCAATGGTAGGAAGTACAAAGAGAAAGTATTTTTATGTATGGATTAATATATACACACACTAACATATCAAATCAAAAAGCAGTTCAAAGAACAGGACACAGTTATTTTGTTTGCAATCAAAAGGCAAACGAGATTAATGGATAATCATTTTATTCTGCTACCAAGGGCAGACTAGAGGACACTGCAAAATTTTGTTGGTAACTCTTCTTTTTAGTGACTCCTCTATTTAGTATCCTCAGGAATGAAACAACACTTACGAGATGAGCCTCTTATCACTTGCATTTGAAGGAGGTTTAAACAAAGACACTCAGAAGTGTTTTGAACACAAATTCATAGTTGTTAACGGATTCAAAGAACTTTTGGATGCCACTTCAGGTCCTTTTTCCTTCGTGCTTCGTGGTTAACTAAGTTCAGAAGCTAGAAAAAGCTTTTACCAACTATATAAAAAATAATCTAGGTGCCTCCTATTACACAGGCCCACTTTCATTTCAGTCTACACAGATTTCACAACGCAACCTGGATAGACTGACTTTCATCTTTCAAGTGTCTCTAACTTAACAATGAAACACGTCTTGAAATCTACAAGCTGCACTTTTTTCTCCACTGCACCCTTCCTGGCACTGCTTTCTGTTCCAAATCAGAAAAAAACCCCACATTTATCAGTCCTAATCCAGTCAGAAAGCGGCAATAGCAGCATTTTCACCTACTTCTTTTTGTGAAACACATAACCTTCAATATTTATGAGACCACAACTTAGTTAATTTTTTTAACACTTCCTTTCACAAAGAAACTGGAGCAATTTCTCAAACTTTATAAAAAGTGTAATTAGGTCACTTCTGGTTCACCTGAAACTTTGCTGTTTGGCTTACATTATCATATAATGTATTAATCAAACAATGCCAATCCAGTCCTAAAATTCTAATTTTCAGCTAACGTTCCACTTTTCTAGTAAGAGATCATTTTTTTCTTATTCATGTAAGTTAATCTAAAAAACCAGAAATATCTCAGCACATGTATTTTATCTTACTGCTTGGTGAGATTAGATTTACTTAAAACAGACAGGCTACACCATCACTGGTATGTAAGTATTTACAGAATGCTAGAAAAAAATACCATGATGGTTCCTGACATGACCCTTGGGAAACACTGTCAAGTTGCAAAACTGTCTCATGAGTTTACCTCACTATACAGAAAAACCCAGAACTTTAAATTGAATGCTCCTGGTGTCTTAAATGAACATTTCTTTTTTTTAAAAGCAGCATTAAGTGCTTGCAGATTACATCTGGTTTTGGTCTGTACTGGCTGGCAAAAGCAAGCGAAAGACATTTGGGACTGGCACAGGATTAACCCTCCTTAACAAAAAAAAAAATCATTATTGAAAATCACTGTTTTGCTGACAGATGAGTATCAAGCTTGTGAAGGACTCCATGTTAAGTTTACACTGGATTTAAGGAAAGCTGACTAATTTAAGCACTTGCATACTGTATAATGATTATTTCTGGACAGGTAGGTTTATTTTTTTTCCTCCAATACTTACTTTCACAGTCACTCTAAGTAATGACAAGTCTCTTATCTTTAGAAATATGAAGCATGCTATTTAAAAGCACCTGATTCAGCAAGTTCTAGCAAGGATAAACTATCCTGATCTTCTACATTATTTTCAGCCACTTGTACTACTCCTGCTGTATTTTAAGCATGTATTGAAGCTCACATTGTTTTATTTCTTTATTAGCTGAAAACAAAGCCAATTAGGCTCTGGACATGCACACTGCAAGAGCAATTACCACAACTACTTAAGGGAAAAAATAGTGATTTTAAGGATATTCTGCTTTTCTGAAAACATGCAAACCTAGTAATTTCTGTGGTGAAGACCATGATCTCAATGCCTTCCTCCATTTTTAGCATCTCCTACAGTCACTGAAACTTACTCTGTCTTGACTGAAACTTTCAAACTATGGGGTCAAATGGATAAATATTATTTAGATTTATATATATATACTAGTGATCATGATCATATGCCATACATATCAACAGGACTACACCCTCACAGCCATATCTTTATCACAAGATTGTCCTATGCACTATTTTGATGAAGGGAATCGAAGAGTTTATTCTCTCATTCTACTCCTTTGCATACAGCACAGAACACCATAGAGATCCAATTCTCTCAATTCCAAAAGAAACAAAAGCAATTAAAAGTACTTTTAAAACAATCTGCTCTAGGCTAGAGTAGAAAGAAAGAAAGGAAGGAGTCTGCTCCATCTTGAATGGCATTTTCATACTTTGTGAGGTTGGGTTGTTTGAAAGGGTTTTTATACTGTTTTTTCTTAAACAGCTCTGCTGTCATAAGAAAGATCTGGAAAACTTTCTACAAAATGGTACATCACTGATGAAGGTAAGTGTATACTTAACTATATTAATTTACACTAAAAAAAACAGTGCTAGTTAAAAATTGTGCAGATGCAACAAAAAGCTCTTCTTGTTTCCTTGTTTCTTCACCAGATGATGATGAAGGAAGGCAACACTAAGACACTTCAAGAAAGAAGACAACACTAAGACACATGCAGCTGATGCATTTTTTCAGCTTGACAGGTATGCTTCCCACTCTTTGTAGCCTAATCTTGCACACATCCCCTTCTACCTAATTTGTATATAAATATGATCTCCTGTTTAGATTCTATACTCTGGTGTTCACTCCTTAGATATGAATTTTCTGAACAGTAATGCATGAAACAATTAACCTTAGTTACACTTCTCACCAAGAAATGCTTAAGGGTTTGTGAAATAAGAGCTCATGCAATTTTGACCTTTGCTAGGTAGCTTAACTTTGGCATGCCCTCACTCCTACCAAAATCCCATCCACAGCGTGCTCTAACTTTGAGAAAAATTCCATGCTGGAATAAAGTCATAACCAAGAAGCCAGACCTGTGTTGGTCTGAGCAAAGTTGGCATGAGTTGCACAAGGGCATGAGGTGAGAGGAAGGAGTCAAGTCCATGATTACATGCAAGGAGATCTGCTTCCCTCTGCGTTAACCTCAACTGGATGCACAGCGACTCAGCCCACATCTGACCTTCTCCAAAGACAACATTCAGGGTCTGTACCTGCTCCAAGCTACTGGCTGTCACGTTGGACCAAATCCAAACAAAAACCTCCCTAGGGAGATGATCTGGTGGGTTAACACCCCAAAGTGAGCCATTAGGGCCACACATGGATGCGAGCAGTCCCGAGGGAACACGGCACACACAGCAGCACCCCACGCCCCGGGTGTAGCCTACCGTGCCTTTATCCTGAAGGCACATCATCAGAGTGCAGACGTCACCCGTCGCTTGGTGGTTCACCAGCACCATGGCTTCATCTTCTGACACTGCTTTAACGTCATCACCCCATTCCACTACTATTAAAAAAAAACCAAAAAGGTAAATTAAACAGTGAGCACAGGGAAATCTTTCTATCAACAAAACAAAACGACCCCACACCCAGACTATTATCATAAAGAAACCTACATGCTACATGTCAATTTAAATTGGTACATAGCATAAGGCATGAATATTAGCAAGACCATTTTTCCAAGCAGGGGGTATCCAGCTTAGTTCTAAATTGCATGCACAGAATAAGAACAAAACAAAAATACTCTACCAGAACATGTGCACAGAGATTGATCTCTTTGTGTCATTACACCATTCTATATTTAGGGTCTGAAAATTACATAAGCTTTTTGACCCAGCTTTCATATTCATCTATATCACCCCACTAGATTAAAAAGAAAATGATATTGTCAACAGTGGGTTTTTCTAGCTGGGTTTGTTTGAGGTTTTTTAAACCTAGCAAGTTTTTTTCATTTCTACACTCACTATTATTATTCTACTCCAGTAAAAGCAAAACAAAAAGATCTGTATTTGGATCATTAGGTTTAAAATGCTACGTTAAACAAGCTCATTCATTCAAATCTAAACAAGTTAGCTATAGGCAAGAAAGTGGGTTCAGAAAATGCTGCTCAGATGACAGAAACTATTAGTCACTCTTTTGCAGACCAGAGACCAGATGCTCCAGCAGCAAGAATGATGTCAGAAGGAAGATACAGTTAGTTGTTTATCATCCAGCATTTACACTATCAAAACCATGCTGAGATAAGGAAGAGGGGTTAAAGTTGGTAATTCCATCATCACCAAGTAACTACGTGGAGAAAGAGAAGACTGCCTCCCAAAGAACCCAGGATGGAAAACTAGGAAATGTGTGCTGTAAATTAAAGACCAGGCTGTGTCTAATGCTGCTACTGGGATAAAGAGTCTGTCTTTCTTCAATGAAAGGGATGGACACTGCAGTGCAGGGTAAAGGGAAAGGATGGACAGGCAGAGGAGCTCTATTAAGTTCCAAAAGAAAAATAAGAGGCATTGCCTGTGCATGTAGGACATAACTATTTTTCTGTGTTTGTTCAGTACCTTAAGTGGTTCTTACTGGCTATTATTTTCAGTTCTGACAACAAAGGAAGTATTTCACCTGCACTACTGACTCTTTTGTACTGTTAGCAGTTCTTTAGGCAGTGAAAAACTCTCAGAACAGGACAATTATTTTACTACAATCTGTCTTTTAATAGATGGTTTAACTGATGCAAAGGTAATAGCCTACACACTGAAGACAAGAAGCAATAACCCATGCACAGCTTCCCTGTCCTTGAAGAAAGCAATTAGCATCACACTTTTGAAAACTGCCACTTTATTACTTTCTAACAGCTCCCAAATTAGTACTGAATTGAGACTTGAACACAAAGTAAAAAAATAAAATGCTGTATTTGCTCACAAGTAGATAAAATCAGACTAGAGATATGAAGGTGAAGAGGACTATTCATTCCATAATGTTCCATCTCTTTTCCTTTCCCTGGGAAAGCTAAGCAGAGATCTCTTCTTATTCTTCCCACCATGAACTTGGAAGATCCCCTTTATCCCTCCTCCTCATTATGTGCAAATTCCCTCTAATGTCCTCTCTAACCCCATGGAAGTTGGAAAATGCTTGGCCATGGCAGTCGTAGTTGACTGTGCACCTTCCTTATCAAGTATTTCACGTATCTTACTATGGCAGTAACCCACAGAGCAGGAAACCAAGATGAAATGAGAATTGTTTTAAAGGGAAATGAATCAACCACGTACCGACTTCGAAATTATTACTTCAGTGTTTCTATTAAGCAGCCAATATACAAAAGCCAGAGAAAATAAACACATTCCTTTACTATAGATATTTCCCTGGAACATAGCAATTAAATAATAATAATTTAAACCGTAGAACAACGTAGAACAGTTTTGAAGAAACTCTTCAAAAATGATTCAGAGATCTAACTTTACATTGGCTCATGACTGGAAAATACAAGCCGTGAGAAGCAGCACACAAGTGAAAACAACAAAAGAGGAGAACTTACAAAGCTTAATTTGCTATAAAAAAGTACACTTTTAACATACTAGGTGACAACTAATGTCTGACTTTGAAACTTTCAGATAGGCCCCAGTCAAAGAAACACAGGGAAAAAAGCTTCTCTGGTTGCCTATTTTACCCACTGCTGTTGAATACAAGAGGGTATAAAACAAACAGCTTACAATGCACTAACAGGTTTCAGCTGAGAAGTAAGAAAAAGGTGGGCTCTGTGATCCCACTCCAAATGAAAGGTGAAGAAATCTGAAGTTCGATTTAATTCTTCAACTGGTTTACTCAATTCATTTTACCTATCAACCAGCCAGGCTAACAGCTCAACTTGTGCCACTCAGCTGACAGGTAGTGGGTTATTAAATCCCTGGGTATCAGCTAGCCTTCCTCTAGCTTCTTTCCCCTCTGTCATTCCTCCTCAAGGCAAGCAGGCTGTCTCTTATGCTTAATAACGCTTTATGGTCAATTGATTGACCTGATTATCAAGGAGAAAAGAATCACTTTGTGCAAGTCCTTCACAGAGCTTTTCTAGATTGAAAAGAGAACAGCAAACCATGGGAGTGCAGAGAAAAACTAATGCCATTACTACAGTTTTTTAAAGAAGAATAAAACAAATCCTCAGGTCTCTTAAAATTATAAGTTCACAGTGTCCCTTTAACTTCAGTGGGGGGATAAATGCTTGTCTTCAATTTTCTCCCCACACTGAAATTTTCCAAAGAAGAACATTTGGCTTTAAGAAATAGTTGCACTATTATAATCCTCCACTGCAGTTGGAAACACTGAAATCAAAACCTCAGCTGCATGGCAGCAGAACCAAAACCACTGCTTTGCTCCACTGCAAGAAGACAGAAAACAGCTCAAAGACAAGTATTTGGCATTCAGGGGCCTGAGATCCTGCAAACATTCCTCCACAGCTTCTTTCTATTGTCAGAGCACATTTTACAAGGACACCAGTTCTGTGTCTACAGCCTGACAAAAGTTAGATTTCTGCAAATGCAGTTTAACATAGTAAAATAACACAAAGGGAGAAAAGAGCAGGAATCATTTTAATGTGGCAAGACAGATGTGACTTAGCTTCACAAGACTTCACTTGTGACTTTGGGTTGTGAACAAAAGGCCTCTCCAGGAAAGGATGAAGACAAATTTACTTGCAATTACATGAACCCTAAGACAGAAATATTTATTCCTCTCTCATAACAAGAAGTCCAAGACGTAGAACATCAAGAAAATATTTCATCTAATGAGCTGCAGACATAGCTTTTTATGAGCTAATCTTTGCAGAGCTTAAAGAAGAAAACAAAAGTAATAAAGTTTTTTCCATATTTTTACTGAACTATTACTAGCTGTTGAGAGCTCTCAGAACACTTGGCTACTTTGCAATCATGTCCTTAATGTAACCGTGTGCATGCAAGTGATGCTATGAATAAATATTCAAGCACTTTAATTACAGTATAGCACTAGGCTGAGCAAAGTACTACTAACCTAACTAAAAATTCAGTAATTTATGTTATAGTTTTGAATATACCTGGAAGAATGGCAGTCTCCTGATCTGTGCAACTGCCCAGCCATTAATATGAACAACTTCATTTTACATACTGTATTTTAAAACCTTAAAAATGGTCTGAAATTTTCACCATCTCTTCTTTGTTACAGTCAGCAGTTTCACTACAGTGTGTGCCCTAAGAATTGGCATAGATCTTTTTGGCATCATAACAACTTAAGTCCTAATTTATTCTTTCAAAAGGCACTGAGTTTTAAAAGACTGACTTTTTATGGCAAGGTCTGGGAAGTGACCTTAAGCATTCTAATCACAAATATTGAAACACATATCACCTAAAGTTACAGTGTATGTAATTGATTTGGATATCCACTTTATTTGCTAATTAGACTTGAGTCCACACAATATTCACAACTTTCTCTAGAAACTGGGAGAAGTTAAGAACTGGCACTCCAGAACTTTCCGCAAGATGACAGAATGGGTCAGGTTGGAAGGCACCACAGTGGCTCATCAGGTCCAACCTTCCTGCTCAGGCAGGGTCATCCAAGAGCACATGGCACAGGATTGCACCCTGACAGTTCTGCAATATCTCCAGTGAGAGAGACTCCACAACCTCTTTGGGCAACCTGTTCCACTGCTTGGTCACCCACACAGTAAAGAAGTTCTTCCTCATGTTCAGGTGGAACTTCCTGTGCATCAGTTTCTGCCCATTGTCCTTGTACTGTTGCTTGACACCACTGAGCAGAGCCTGGTCCATCTTCTGACATCTCCCTTCAGATACCTAAACAGATTGATGAGGTTCCCTCTCAGTCACCTCTCTCATTCTTTCCTCCTAAGAAAGATGCTCCATCATCTCTGTAGCCCCTCACTGGAGCAGCTCCAGCAGCTCCATGTCTCTTTTGCACTGCGGAGCCCAGACCTGGACACAGCACTCCAGATGTGGCCTCACTAGAGCAGAACTGAGGGGCAGGATGACCTCCCTCAACCTGCTGCCAATGCTCTTCCTAATGCACCCCAGGACACCGTTGGCCTTCTTGGCACAAGGGCACTGCTGGCTCAGAGCTTGTTGTCCACCAGGACCTCCAGGTCCCTCTCTGCAGAGCTGCTTTCCACCTCCCAGACTGCTGCTGGTGCATGGGGTTATTCCTCCCCAGGTGCAGGACCCTGCCTTTTTAGAGCCATCCATAGCTTATTTTCCCTTCTGATCACTTGCAATCACTTGCATCCATGCCAAAAGACTGGCAACTCTTGGAACTGAACAGAACCACCTTTAGTCGATCGCTTGGAAACCTTCAGCAGCAAATAAAGAGCATTACTGAGGAACAGCCTTCCTCAAAAGCCACCCTGCTTTCTAGCAGAAAGAATGTTATTGTTAGGTGTTCAGCAGTGACTAACGCCTGACAACCAGGTTTCTATGCTTTAAGCATTTCCCCTCTTACTCAAGCATTTATGTCTGGCAAGTTGCAATCCTGCTTTACTGTTATTCACAAATGACTTGTCAAAGCACGTTTCAGCTGGAGTAGCCATGTAGAGTTGCTCAACTCATTTGTCTCTCCTTTATAGATGGGATTCTTTGATAGCAGGCATTACAAAATCCCAGAAGTGATGTCAGAGGTTAAATACTACTTAGATGTTTTTCGCCCTTCACAAAAAGGTTAAAGGTATTTATCTCTGGGAATTGGTTGCCTACAGTGAAAAAAAAGGAAAACAAACAATGGACTAAGCTAATTATCATACAGTTAGTCTTTTACATTTATTAAGAATGTATTTTAGGGTCAGAATGTATTCCAAAACACCTACATAAAATCCGACATGTACTACTGGAAAAACAGCTCTTCCTATCCCACCCATTCCTTCCAAAATTCCTACTGCCAAGGAAGACCTCATGTCTTGCTTTTAATAACACACAAGATGTACAGATGATGAATAAAAATAGAGCACAGAGAAGGAGGTAAAAAACACACATACAATATCACATCTCATTAAACACGGCTTTGCTTAACATACTATCCTTTTTTTATTAAAGAATGTACCCTTCCTAACAAAAGTATTGTTGATTTCAATACGTATCTTTTGGTTGTAAACATGTCGTTTCAAACCAGATTTTGATAACAAAAAGAACATCCTTTACAAGTAACTCAATTCAGAATTTTATGATGATGACAGGAAAAACCTGCCAGTGCAGGTCCGTTTACTTCCATTAAGAAAAACTGACAATAGCAAATTCAGAGTAGGAGCAGCAGCTGGGGAAGGGAAGGCTGCAAATAAAGGGAGGTTGTTCCTACAATGTATTTTAATAAACCCAGGTTGGGCTTAAGATGTCCCAGTCACGATCTTCATTTTTCTGCAACAAACCATTCTGCACACCTCTACACTTCATTGTAGGACGCAATACAAATTTTCTTTTTGCTTTCAGTTCTTCTTAGCTTCCATCCTCTCCTTCTGCAGTTCAAAGTCAGATCTGCTTTGTGGACAAGAGCACTTTAGCAGTCACAACATTTATTCCCTAAGTCAACCCACCCTCTTACTTCAATTAACCAACAGTCAGAAGTGTTAAAAACAGGAGACAATTACAACAGAGATGCCCTGGCTCCGTCACCTTCCTAACCAACCCAGGAGCCATGTTTTTACCTAAAGCACAGCAGTTTCTTTTGGAAACAGGCTCTAGCAATGACTGCTTTTGAAGACTGACTTAATTTTCCTTGAGTGCATATTCAAGACCTCATGGGTACAGTTTACTTGAGTTCTATAATTCACTGGCACAAGAGATGATGCCTGTGGCTGAAAAGAGGGCTCCTTTTACCCATATGTGAATGAGAATGAATAATCAGCAAAACCTTAGCTCACCTTCAAGGAAGCAAACTTCTGCCTGACATAAGTACTGGCAATACCATTTCAAGAGCTTCAGCACTTCGCAGTTGTACCAGGCAAGCAGTTTATATGATGAGAAAACTTTTTAAATTAACAGATATTATCACAATACACAAGCTATGATCACAGCAGATATTTAAGGAAGAGTTCCGATATATCTCAAATATTACCAGAACATGTCTTGCATGAAACACACCCTCCACATTTTCTGGAGGTCTCAGTTATTTTATGCCGCTCCCACAACACTGCTTGAAATGTACAGGCACCCAAGTCCCACAGCTCATAGTTTTGATCATCCAAATTGGAAGCTCAGCTGTAGATGGTGGTTCCTGCTCCCAAGGAGTAGCACAAGTCACAGTGTTTGTAGCCACACAGGTAAATGGGAACTCTGAGACGTGAAGATTGCCATTGATGTCAGCTTTCATGACTACAGTGGTAATGAACTGTAGCAGCTGAGAAGGAACCCCGCTGTCTGTTTTGCTGCTTCTATTCTTAGAAAAGCAACTGCAAGACTGAAGAAGGAGATGGAGTGCTGAAATCCTTTTGAAGTACCTCGCGCTCATGAGTCAGAGCACTCGCAGAAGGAGGGAGCTGAACAGCACATTCCTCCCCGGTGACAGATAAAATATATTAACCACCCAGAGGAACATCAGTGCATTCATGAGCTAATATCCTAATGCTCTAATACCTTACATATTGCACATGTTATAATGGCCAGGAAAAAAAAAATACTTTGTTTGAAGTCTAGAAGGGGAAGCAAAACAGTGGGGTAGTCTGGCAATTTTTTCTCACCATTAAAGAACACTTCAAAATAAAACATCAGAACAAGTAAAGGTTATTAAGGGATACTGCAATCAAATGCTCAGACCTAGAAGTTGAAAATTATCCTGACAAGTTTTAAAGTATGCACACAAAAAATTACCTAGTTAGTAGCACATCGTCACCAAGGTCCTAAAAAGGCAGGTGAACCTGAGCCAAGAGTGAACACACTCCAGATTAACTGCCACCACTTCAGTTTATGTGCAAAGCTGACATCCTGTACCATTTGGGTCATTCCTAGTTACAGTGTGGAAAGAAATAATATCAACCTATGCTCAAAAATGTCTATTTCATTTTATTTATGAAATAAAGACTAAATTTACAGGACTGTCTTCAAGATTACCATAAACCAAAAAAGGTATGTAAGCTAAAGATGAACTTTTCCCTTTTCCTGGTCAAAAGCTTCTAAACACTGGGGATGACCAAAAGGTTGTAATGTCATAAGTGACAGAAGCAAAGAAACATATTTTCATAAAACAAACATCAAAGAGATTCTGAATAGAAGGATCTCAGCTAAGTTGTTACGTAGAGCAAAGACAAGATTTGCAGCTTACTAAAACTGCACAATTTTACACGGGAAGAAACATCATTTGACAATCACTGACCACAAAATCTATCGTATGAAAAAAATCTGCCATGGAATTTTGGTCCAGAGATGTTTTAATCCTCCTTAAAGCGGGAGTACAGATTTTAAAAGACAACCAAGACATATAGGTTTTTTTTTACCACTATGCACTTTGTGATTCAAGTCCAAGGTCAGAGACAAGGATGGAAACACCACAGGCAATCTCTCATCACAGAGGTCAGCACTTGCTTAACTAGACCTGTTGGCAGACAAGGCTGTGGGTCCTGCATTTCAGTCTCTTTATCCACAAGAATAATTTTTATAAGTGAAGAAGGGTTCTCACCAATTAAGCACATGACTTTAAATACTGAATGCACATAATACTTTTCCATTGTTTTAAAATGCAAGAGTCAAACTCTCAGGGTTTCACCTGTAACACTGATGTTTACTTTTAACAAGAGGCAAATGTGATGTTGGACTACCCTAAGTTGATATCTGTAAAGTCCTTTTCAGTGTACTGTACACTGAAACCACAGTAATTTAACTACGGTTACAATGCAAAACGTATCCTAATCTCAAAGAAAACTGTATCTGTAACACTGCTTTATGAAAAACAGCCTGGCTTTTCTAGAATTAAAAAGAAAAGTTGCACTGAAAGCAGCAATTCTGGAATACAACACCACAACATTTCAAGCATGCTTTTAGCAAAAGGTTAAGTACTACAGAAGAGCGAGAGAGGAGGAAGGAGTATTGGTTTTCTCTGGTAAAAAAACATACCAGTGCAGCTGGGTAAGGAAAATATGCTACAAATACAAAGCTTCCTATTATTGTTACCCTTATCACCCTTTCAAGCAAATAACAGTTGGCTGAGGCTCTGTATTTTTAATAACTTGAACCCAGCAGGTTGCTACAGTACTTTACCCATACTCATCGTGCCCCATCACTACTGCTGTGCCACTAACAAAGCGGGAACCGAGCTGATGAACAGGGTCTGACTCAGCAAACACCAACAGGCAGGAATAAAAGTGCTACAGCACTTCTGTCATTATTTTCCCTTTAGAAACTACCAGTATCTTAAAAAAAATACCCATCTGCTGCATGAGCTGGAGAACTCGTTCCCTCCTGGATTCAAGTCAGAAAATACCAAATGACTTCATGCTCAGTATATAAAGTGGGGAGAAGAGGGAAGAAGTGGGATGTTTGGAGTGATGGTGCTTGTGTTCCCAAGCAAACACTGTGTGTGATGGAGCCCTGCTTTCCCAGGGATGGCTGAACACCTACCTGCCTGCCATGGGAAGTGGTGAAAGACCTCCGTGTTTTGCTTTGCTTGTGGACACAGCTTTTGCTTTCCCTATTAAACTGCCTTTGCTTCAACCCATGGGTTTTCTCACTTTTACACAATCAATTCTCTCCCGGATCCTGCTGGCGGGGGAGCGACCAGGCAGCTGTGTGGGGCTTGGGTGGCTGGGGTTAAACCATGACAGGCCAACAAAGAGTCACTGAGACGATTAAGGGACCAGAGCATCTTTCACAGGAGAGGCTGAGGGAGCTGGGAATGTTCAGCCTGGAGAAGAAAAGGCTTCAGATGGAAAATCGCACCCATGTGTCAGTACCTGATAAGGGCACAGAGAGAGGTGTGAACATGACTTAGCCAGACTCTTCCCTGAAGTATCCAGTGACAGGTTGAGAGGTAACAGGGACAAATAAAAAAAACACAGGATATCCCACATCAACATAAGGCAAAAAAACCCCCAACAACCAAACCACCAAACATTTGTACTATAGTATGTTTCTGGGTTGCACAATGAGGTTGTGAAATGTCCATCCTTGGAGCTATTCAAACCCTGACAGGACATGAACGTGTGCAACCTGTTCTAACTGACCTTGCTTTGAGCAGGGGGTTCAGCTATATGATCCTCAGAAGTCCTTTCCAACCTAAACAATTCTAACAGCTTGATACCAGGAGGAAAAACACAGTGTTAACAGAATTCTCTCTTAGTGGATATGTTCAACTACAACAAAACCTACAGCTTCATCCTGCAGCATGAGAAAGAACAGCCTTTATAATCACAAAGCACACGCTGCAAATACAAACTGGTAAGGTTTTTCTGTCTTACTGCTGCAGAACTGCAGCAAAGACATAAATCTGAAAGATAGTTCAAACCTTAATATGAAAGAAGCGGAGTATGATTCATCTGGGATCATCAAACTCGGGCAAAAAAGTGGGACCAACCCAGAAACTTGAGGCAAAAATGCATTTTAGCCACAATAAGCCATTGTGTTCACTGCCAGAAAATCTCGATACTTTCATCTGAAGATCTTTATTTAGATATTTATATCTTTAGCTATATTACGGAAAAGTAAACTCCTCTATTGAGCCTGTTTTGTCTGCATGACAAACACAACACATGTAAGCAGCTACATTGAAACTGAGCTACTTTAAGTTACTCAAACACCAAGATATTCAAATTACTACTTAATACTCAGATACAGCTACTGACACCTACTTAAACACAAAACTTAAGAGTAAAAAACAAGTAAACAGAGGACCCCAACATGTAAAGTGGGAAGGCCTCAATTATTACCTTTATCTATGATATTTATCTAAAATAGTTTCCTAAGTTGCTCTTATACTTGAGAAGCAGAAAAAGAGTCACTGCAACATCATGGGAGCATCTGTGCTGGTGGAAAAAAAAAATAGGAGGGGCAAGCCAGCACAATCAGGGCTATCAAAAGATGGCATGATGGGGCAGCAAGCACCAGTTGAACCAGGATGAATCCTTACAGAATTGTGGTTTGCTACACTGGAAGACCTGCTGGGCAAGTCTGGTTGGCCCAACAAGAAAAGCACAATCAGTTCGAGTCACCCGGGTTACCTTCAAAATTGCTGTGAATTTCTTTTTGAAACAAACCTGTTAGGCATGTTGTGGTCTCTGGAGCACAGCAAGTGTAGAATTTTGTTCTTTTAAAGAATATGTTTAGAACATGCTAAAAACCTGCAACCTCCCCACTCTGTTTCTGTAAGCTTATGTACAAGAGAAAGCAAAACATCCTCGGTATAAAATTTTTGTAGCCATGTGTCACAGAGACTACAGAGCCACTATTTAGGCAGGGACAGGGTGACAGCTGCTTAATTTTTAGTGAGCTTTGGATTTTTTTGGGGAAAGAAAATCAAAGAAAAATATTTCTCCCTAAGACAGCAGTCTGAAAGCACAGCCTGTCACAGTTAAAGTACGGCATCCTGCAATAACCTGAGCTGTCTTTGCAGAATCAACCGACTAGACAGCAGAAATTACCCAGAGGCAGTATCAAAAACTACAATACCACTACTAGTTTCCTTCTGAGTCACCAGCAATGGTATGCACTACTAATGTTGCTTGTCTTTCCAGATGTGAAATTCCCCACGATGCCAAAAAGACTCATTCATTAACTCAACTGTTAAGGTGGCTCAAGAAGTACAGCTAACATATCATATAGCCTTAAAAAGCTAATAGATACAGGACTAAAGCAGTCAGACAAAATCCAATCTCCAGAGGAGACAATGCCCAGAAAACAGAGCCAGGTTTTTGGCCCTAGAGTGAAGGGAAACATTTCAGACTGTGTCACCAACACCAAAAAACAGTATATCCAAACCAACCGGGTGAAAAATCCCATTAGGAGAATGGTCTATGCAGAACAAATGACTTGTGAAATTGCAGGCCTGTTTCTTACAGACAGAAAACTCTCTCTTTCAAAGTGGGGAAAGGCTGAAACCTGCTTTGCAGCCTCAGCTGTTCACTCTGATAATCCTGATGTAAACTAGTCAGCCTAGAACAAGCTGGCCAAAACTAATAATCAACAAGTCACCATACAGGAACACAGCACTCCCACAGCTCCCATTCAACTGTTGAGCTGCTTCTGCAGAGGTGCATGCTGCAGGACTCTGTTAGGGATCAAATCTTCTTCTTTATATGGCAGAAATAGGATCTGCATTATGTAATCCAGAATAATATAAATAATGGGGAAACTGGACAAAGATTCACTGAAAAACATGCACCCACAGGGTGAAAGCAAGGCTTTAAATAATTGGGGAAAATCTATAATGCTGTTTCAAGAAGAAAATAAGACACGAGCAGAGTCTGATGGCCATAAAGAAATAAAGATAAGAAAAATCTACTATCACTGTATATTCACTGATAACTGTTGAGCTGTTCAAAATCAAATCCTGATAAAGACTGCATAAAATTTTCATTGTTACTTAAGAGGGAGCAAGCTCTATCACTAAAAAGTTCTGCAAAAACTGCTAGTTTACTCTTTGGGAGTGGGGGGGAAAGTGAGGTATTTTGAAAGCCACAGTTCCAGCCATACAGAAAACTCTGCTCTCACTTAATCTAGATTCTCCAGTCATCCCAGTTGAAAGTAGGGCTTTAAAGAGCAAGTAACTGGTGGCATATAGCAATGAACCTGCCCAGGAAGAGATAGCCATTTCCTCTCAAGATTTGCAGATTGCAGGCTTCCAATATAATAACAAGGAAACCAGGGCATCTTGAAGCTTTTCTCAAAGAACACAGCTGCAGAAATGACGTGACATATGCAGCAATTTTCCAACAAATATCCCAAGGCCATGCAATATCAAGTCTTCCTGGGGACAGCAGAACTCAGCCAAATTTAGTTATTACATACTGCACGAGGGACTGAAGAAGGTGGCCAGCAATGAAAATACACTAGTTGTAAGTCTCATTCACATTTTTTACTGCAAGTTTTAAGTTACTGTATGATTTGGGACCACCAACTTTTCAGAGCACTACACAAGAGGCTCTTTTTGAGGTAAAAGGTATGCAGAATGCAGCAAACTGTCACTGGACTGCAGGAAGAGAGAAAGCAATTTCTCATAGGAAACTGATAGAACACAGCTATTCTAGTGCACTAGTAGTTAGAGAGGCAACTCAAGGGTTTTCTGGTACCCATGAAACATCCTCTGAAGTGCCTTGAGGTTTATGAAATACAGGAACCAGAAAACTGCAATAGGACTGCAAGTGAGCAAGCACTGCTTTTCTTTAAACAAGATGTGGAACTTGCCTAAAACTCCAAGTGAGAGTTTGCATTCATCTCTCTGTACATACAAACCCTAATTAACAGCATGGTGAAAAGCCTGATCAGCCCCCAAACATTCAACTGCTTAGCTCTGAACTGCACCCCTGGGTCTGAGCACAGGCAAGGGTTACACCAAGAGGGTACACATCAAGAAAAGCTGCCAGAGTAACAACAGTTAAGGACTAAGACTATGCTTTTCAAAAGATATGCTATGTTAAAAAAGACCAACTAATTACACTACTGAGCAAGGAAATCATTTTCTCAGTGTTCAAATCAACTGGGCTCAGAAAACCATGGTATTTCATATATCCTTTAAATAAGTCATATTGATTAAATACAAACAAACAAAACCAGATCTCAATCTACTCTTCCTCCTCAGGGAAGCAAACTGCATGACTTTAACCACTGGCTGAAGGTTCAAGTCAAGAAAACAATACTATTACTGGAAGTCAAGATTCTAACTGTGGTAAGATCACCCCTTATATCCCAGCTCTGATCATTAACTTCTGTTTACCCAAACCAAGTTGACACCTTGCAGTTACCTTTTCATATTCTTCAGGTCTTGCCTAGGTTACCACAAGACATGATGATGTCTTGTTATACAGCTGATGTTTTCCAGCCCAGCTCATTGTCCAGTACAAATAATCACCACATAAAAGTTGTGCCAGATGTATTTGGAAAACCCTTTACTTTCAGATTAACTGGGTTAAATGGGAAAGGCAAAAGGCCTTTCAGTGCACTTATTTGTTGTCTGGTTACAGTGACCTCAGAACTGAGGAGCTTGTCTCCACTTGAAGGACACTGACCATTTAAATCTTTTCAACTTAGTCAAGTCTGGACAGAAAGAACAGCTACTGAGCGAGCGCCTGAATGATCACAAGAACACTGAGAATGCAGATGCAGCATAATCTGAAAATTAATATCCTCAAGCCATAAAACAGACTACTAATCAACAGCTGCAGCATTACTCTCTTCTCCACCCACACACCTCTGTGCCATTCTCCAGTTCCAGCGGGATAGCATGGCCATAAACCACAGAACACACCCAGGCACTGGGCAGTCTCAAGTTGCAGTGTGGAGGGGGACACTTAAAAATGAAAGGCCTGCAAAGAATCAAAAAATAACTGGGTACAGATGCAAGAAAGAAAGATAAACCTTTTAAGAGAAGCCTTAAATGTTTCTACCATTAGGTTTCAAGGACTTTGAAAAGCTTCTCATCCACGCTAAAAGTAACAGTCTTTACAACAAGGAAGTTGTGACATGAACAAGAACTGTGAAAACATTGTCCCTTGGACTTGTTAGATACCAGGTTAATTTTTTCCAAATAATGGATTTTATAAAGGCCAGAGGGAAAATGATGTTCGGTTACCACAAATTTAATGAAATAATTTAATCATAAACCAATTAGAAGCTAATGGTGCAAATAAATATAATAGTAAATTCCTATATTTAGTTTTATGTTTCTGTTTATGCAAATCCCATTACAAGAGGCCACAGAAAGTTTGAGAAGCATGCTGGAATGTGTATGACACCAATTCTGGCTGGGAACTTAAGTACTACTTTTGTTGGTATGACACAACAAATGATTCAAGAGAACAAAACCTCCTATTAAATTTGCCCGAAGTTATGCTATACCAGTTCAGCGACTTTTAAGAATTAAATGCGTGGCCAGGTTTCAGGTTGACAGTAAGCAGAAGCCCATCATAAAATCAGAAGTAATACCTTTAATGGCACACTCAGGCTATCACAAATTAAGTAATTAGCAGGAAAAAACAGCCTGTCATTTTATTATTATTGCTGATGTACCTCAAAGCAGCAGCAGAAAGTTTACTGCTCCTAATTTTAAAAAAGTTTAGCTCTCTGGCATCTGTTACTATTACAAAACAAATAATCCTCTTACACCTGCTGACAGCTGCAAGAAGTACCTTGGATTTGTGGCCAACAGCCACTACTTGGAATTTCAGTAGTACTTTTCACAAATATAAAATGGTCACTCTACAGAAACAAATTTATTCAAACATTCTGAATGGATGATTTCAGTATCTATCCTTCGTCCTCGGGGCACAGACAGTATACAATGCACCTTCAATGAAATACCCAGTCTCAAATTGTGAAATATGTTTCTACAATGACAGTAATTGACGCTTCTCCTTCTCTTCTCGCTCCTCAAACTAAAAAAGAATTCCACAGCTCAAATATTAAAAAATTTCTATAGATTTGGAACAAATGGTGAAAATGACAGCAGGAAAATGCTGTGAAACAAAAAAAGAAAAAGAACAGACTTCAGAGTACTTCAATTAAAAGCTACTTCGGTGCAGAGCAGTTTCTCTGGAGAGCACCCATAAAGGGGTTTAACAACAGAGTTGTGAAAGAGACTGTGGAAATAGGCTTCTCCATTTCAAATATAGAAGGGTGCCACAAATGAAAGATTTGATGACTCTCGAACTTCTACTTTACAATTAAATGATTAATGTGAATACTTGTAAGTCTGTGGGTAGCAATAGGCACTGTAAGCACTTTAAATGCAACTTGTTATGATCTGTGGCTACTAGTGCCTTGGCTTACTCTTCTCCTGAAACTCTTGCCAGAAGTCTTACAAATGACTTTTTCTTCAAACAAAAAGAAAACTAGGCAAAAAAAAAAAAAAAAAAATAGTAGGGCTACAGAAGTCTAGCACTCCCACAGAGTAAGAGCTTTGGTCAATACAGGTCCAACATTGAATTCTACCTATCCAACCAAATCCGCCGTATTTTGCTCAAAGAAAACTGCCTCAGATCAAACCCAGTGAGCAACCAGACACTCAGATTTGCCATACAGTTTTTGCTAAGTATCAGGAAAGGGTGGCAATGGGGCTGGAAAAGAAGGGAGGAGACCACCTGCTACAGCTCCTTCCCACAGCAGCCACCCAAAATAACCCTTTGCCCTCCTACAGGGACACCACTTGTGGTTACATGAACTCAGCTCTGCATTTTGGCTTTTTAAGTTCAGTAGGATGTTAAAACAAATCAGAGAATGTAAGCAATGAAGAGGAAAAAAAAGGTATGCTTCAGTATTTTCTCCCTTTGAAACAGAGGAGGAACAAAAGTGCTCTTCCAGCCTGCAGAAATCTTGTCAAACTCCAGAAGCCCAAGATAGGCATCAAATGATCTTGAGGGTTTCGCGACGCGTTAACCAAGACAACAGAATTACCTGGGCAAAGACCTCACCGTTGCCACATTCCCTTCCTCTGTTACTAAGTTAGAAGACCAAAGTATTAGGTTTGATAATACGAACAGAAGAGTTCCAAACACAAAAAATATTCATCTGTTCACTTTCGTATCATCCATGCAAGAGGTTTAACAGACATTTATATTAACCACGCCTGCATCTGGAAGCATTTTTACAAATGTAAACTGAACCTCACAGGTCCTTCATTCTCTATTAATGTATACACAGGCTACAGTTATATTTACTTCCAAGTAATGCTGCTGACAGGAGAAACATCAACTGAGTTTTATGCCAGAGAAAACCACAGGAAATAAAAATGGGTAAGAAAGAAGAATGCATTTGGAAAGCAAACTGGCAGGTACCAGAGTTGGAGATTTTCCAGGCCATCTATATATATTTATGCATATCAAAACAGGACAGGTTCAGGTACAAAACTCAAGAGGCCACACTTCTAATCTGATGCCTTCACAAGTGCTGCACAGTGGTAGAGAACCCTTATTGACAGACTCTCATGCTGCTTACAACCCACACCACTGCTCTCTCCCAGGTTTTCCCAAATATACTCAAATATACCTTGACCTTCATGTTTTTACATGTCCCTGGGTCAGATTCACAACTGTTTTTTACTTTGATCTGCCTAGAGTAATCTGAGCATCACTGTTCTTTCTTGAGAGTTTGTTGTGGTTTTAAGAGGAAAATTAACACTGTCCTGGACAAAATCAGGATGGAATTTCAGTCAGGTTTATGTCCTCCCAGTCCTCTTTTTAGGAGGCTACCTGAACTTCTGTTCAATTTAGAGCAGAAGGTATTGAAAGCTCAATACATTAAGTTCTTTTACCAGTTAGCCTTTTTCCTAACATTAAGACTAAAGAGTTTTCTGCACATGCCTTTTGGACCTAAAAGGCTGTGCTAAGCAAAGGTGTACTAAACCCTACAGGAAAGGATGCTGCTTCCAGCACCATCTGCCACTGCCAGGTTAATGTGTTGCTTCAGAAGCAGAAGTAACAAATGCTGACTTCCCGAAACCTCGTTGTCTAACCTCCTTCTCCCCAACAAGATGGACAAGATATGCTGGCACTGTGGCAAACCCTAAATCATTGATGCACTGTTTGAACAAGCAGCAGATGTCAAACAAGACATACAATGGCTGAGTCTGCCTGCACTACCCTCAGCTGAGGCACAAACTTGGGTCTCTCTCCTCCACTCAGCTGTCAATTTTCACAAAACTCATGAGAACACAATTATGCCTGAAATCCGAACCATCTGGTCAACTGCAGACAGATTTGCAAGGAAGCAAATCAGAAGTGTGGGAGAGGTGAGAGAAAGAATAGCTGTTAAACAAGTACCTTAATCTTATCAGGAAACTATACTTAAACATGGTCACATTTATCTACATGGGTAATAAAAACCCAAGTCACAAAATTATATTAAAATGGTGTTTGATGGCCCACCACACTCAAACATAACTGATGCTTAAATTAACCAAAAGTATGCATTCTTAATATTGATGGGGTTTTTTCTCCCCCCCAGTTCTGGCAAGCAAACACAGACACTATGGACTCTCACAGAAACTCCACAAGCTTGTAACTACGTGATCCTAGAAAACCAATTAAACTAAATTTTAAGAGAAGTCACAGGCCTCCCTTTTGCCACAAATCCACAAGCACTGATGCCACTGTCCGAAAGAAGCAGCTTTCCTGAACTCATGTCCTCCCAAAGAGTAGCAGCTCTGCCCCTTGCTCTTAAAACACCATTTCTATTTTTAGTTCCACATAAGTGAGCAGCAGTAATAAAGCTATTAATCTTTCCTCCCCTCCTTTACTTAAATTACAAAGCTGAGGTGAGTCTCTAAGCTATGAACTATTAAACTCCTTAAACAGGGACATTTCCTTACCCTTTACAACTGTAACATTTAAACAAGAGGTTTTCAGGTTATGCTGTATGAATCAAAAGAACTAACACCATTGGCATTATCTGGTAAAGCACTAGGAAAAGGCATAATGAAAGTATTTAAGAAAAAAATTAAACAAAACCTCCATGTACTACTGTCTTATTAAATCTTAAAGATTTGAAATGTTCTACATTTTAAGGGGGACACTAAAAATTCCCTTCTTCTTTACAAAGAGTCAAGGAGATTGAATCTCTTCTATTCTGGCTAGGAAACAGAATCACTGACTTGCCCAATTTGGTTCTACTTCAAGTTAGGCTGTGAGTGAAATGGTTCTGGTTTGATTTCAGCCTGCACTAATGAGGCTCATGACTCTCTTAGAGAGGTCTTAATTCTTCAGTAGCTTTAGAACAACTGAGACAAAACTATTGAACTGTGAAGGTGAACCACTGATATTTTTTTAGTATTATTCTCCATCCTGTCCTTTACATATTTTAGAACAGAAGGTATAGTTGTTCACTGAGACAAAACTTTCCCTAAGCTCTCCATGACGGTTCTCATTTCTTTTCTGAACTGCTACTTTACTTAAATGTTTATTACTTTATAATGTTCAACACTAAACAACTTCTGCAACGTGTTGGCTATTCGTGCAGCTTAAGTACTTTTGAAGTTCTCTTGAATTGTCTCTGTAGCTGACAAATTCAAATAGTACACATAAATAACTTTAGAGGAACCCCACTGCTGAGCTTGCACTAGAACCACTGGTCTTCTTATTCCTTTATCAACTAGTTTTCAGTTTACCCTAGTCCTTTGTTCTCACCCTAAGCTTAGTTTTCTTCTCTAAAAGAATTTGGCAGAAGGCACTTTTCCAATCTAAACAATATTAACCAGTTAAGAAAATAGTCAGAAAAGATGAAGAAGTCTACTTCAGTGACATTTTATTCACACACTAAAGCCCTATCCTGCACAGGACTGCTCTCTTGAATTGGGGCCATAATCAGTAGTTAAAAAAATACACTAAAGCTGGTACTGTCACCAAAACATGCATTTCCTTCCTCTTTCTCCTTGCTGTTTGTACCTACCTTCTCTCACCACACCCACAAAATGGACTGGGTTAGTGATTGTGTTTTCTAATTCACCCAGCAAAAAAAGGGGTGGGTAGTTTTAGCGTGGGCCAGGGCCAGCTGTGATACAGATCACCATACAATCATTAAATATTTGGCCAATTGAACTGAAGCAATGGTGCTAGGATGAGTCTGAAAGGCTGAGATTGGCTTTCTTCTGCAGCACTGCCTGCTTGAAATGCTTTGGTGGGGGGGGAGTGGAGAGGAAAAAACACAGACCAGCCTCATACACAGAATCCCTCACTGGTGTCACAGAACATTTTTGGGAATGCAAACACATTAGCCTTATTTATTTCAGTAAGTGCACATCCAGTGGCTGGACTTTTATCTGAGCTGTGCTGGCTGCAGGAGCAGTGCAATTCCGTGCCTATGCACTCATGCATTTGACATGTCATCCTCCACATCAGAGTTTACATCCCACTGCAACAAACGCCAGCCAGTTACGTATCTTGGAGCTGTACTTCAGCTCAGGTCACACTGGAGAGTTACACCACTAAGACTGTATTCCATAAAGGATTTACTGACTATCCTGTCTAATTAAGGTTGCACAACTCTTCCATTTTTCAGCACCTTAAAACCTTGCCAAACTAACCTTTGGCAAGACTTTTCTATCTCTCTCAGACACGAGAGAAAAAGGGCAACTGATGTATTCTGTTTGTCTGTTTGAGCCTCATTCTAAAAAAGTAACTTCCCAGAACAAAACATCAGAGAAAATAAATTTTCTTCTCCACATTAAACATTCAATTTTTTTCTCCAGCTTTCTTGAAAATCTCTAAAACTGTCATGCTTTAGAACAGTTACACTAAATGAGAGTGAGATATTGCATCTTTGACATAAAGGCATAATCTCTGACATGTCCCAATACACACGATGACACTGCTCAAGTGGAAAAAAAAATCACTTCAAAGTATTTGTGGACAAAGAATTTAACTAAGATTTTGCTTGTCCAAATCAAAGCTGGACAAAGCTTTCCTGTAATTATTTCACATGGTTCCTAAAAGCCTACGATCAAGGAACAGAACAGGAAAAGGTGAAGAGAACAGAGACACACCTCTCAGGTATTCTTAGTCATATCCTTTCAGTAATGAAGGGAGAAGTAAGAAGACTAGTGTGAATAGATATGTTAAAAAAAAAGGCCCAGAAGAACTAGGAGGGATAAAACACATGCTAAAAATAGCAAACTTGGCAATAAGGCGGAACAGAACCCAGAATTCCTAAAACTTTGTTTTCCTTTGGCTGTTAGCACATGAGCTAATTTAGATGCATCCCACAGCCATTGCTGGACTTAAAAGTATAGAATCACACCTTTCTGTATAGGTATTCATCAATAATTTCATCTTTACTATGCCTTGGTAGGCTTCCAATAGCTCTTGTATTATCCAGAGTAGGTGAAACAGGAGCAGAGACCAACCTGCTCTAAAAAAAAAAAAAAAAAGAAAAAACCCCTAAACAAACAAAAATAAAAAAAGGACTTAAATATCAACAAACAACAAAAACAAGTGTGTGTGCTTTTACTCTAAGTTTTGTGCCAGGAGGCAGCAGCTTTCTGAAAATAAAACTCAGAGAATATTTCACTATCTAATCTTTTAGAATGACCCTTTACAGTGAAATGACACAACAGAAAAATAAAATACAAGCTTTACTGCTTTTGACACACTAGATTACATTTGCTGGCATTAGATGAACTACAAAGAAGTATGGTAACTGTAACCCATGTTCCCAAAAGGAGATACGGGGATTTCCTGATGTGATTTCTCATGTCATCAGAAAAGGACAAGGGTCTTTGTACAGCACTCTTTGCAGACACATCATATGCATGGAGAAATTGACACTGAGTTCACTGTACACTTTCCCTCCTCTTACGCAAAGCTGCAATGGGTGTTTGCTCTGAGGCCATGGTGGAAACAGCTCCAGTGTCCCCAACTCATTCAACTCTGACCTTTTCTTATCGAGACAGCTCCAAAGTTACACACAAACCTCCTCTTACAAGCAGCAAAATGAATTCAAAGACTCCTGCTTGATCTCAGTACAACCTTCACATCAGGGAAAGCTTCATTTAAGTCAGAGATTGCCTAGAAACTCAACACACGCCCACAGCATAAACCAGAAGTTTATGTGCAGTACATTGCTACCCAAATCTACTGAGTCACATCAGGTATTTTTGCACATTCTAAGAAAACGTTAACAAGAACAATTTTCCTTCTCCATTTCACACACTGCCTGACCCCAAAACCAGAAGCTGTTTTGCTGTGCTTCTCCCTGCCCAGTCCTCAGAGTAGTGACTGGACCCAAAACCAAAATACTGACAATGAAAAATCACACTGTAGGAACTGAGGAGGGTAGAACCAATGGCAGGGTTAGAGGCATACATAGGTCTCCTGAAATAACACTGCCTGCCTTATTTGGGAGAAAAAATTTACTTTATCTCATCTGCTGTCCTTCAGCTTCTGCTGCACTTCCTGCCCAAGGAGAGGGGCTGACCCGTCATGAGAAGCAGCGCAGACAGCAAATGTTGTCTGCACCAAGGAAGTGTTGTCACAGCAACTCCACCTGTATTTTTTACAGCTCTGGAAGGCAAAAATATTTGCATTCTTAGAAGATTAGAGGAATTAAGGCTGTTGACTCATAAAACGGAAACAAGATTTTGCATTAGAAGGAAAAAAAAAGTATGACTGCTGAAAAAATTACAGAGTGGTCACATCCTAATCACATATGTAACAGCCAATAAAAGTTAAATCACTTGGGAGGAGAGGAGACGGGGACAATTAAAAATCAAAATCTCAATCTCAGTTTTTCTTTACTTGGCTGAACAACAGAGAAGGAAAGAGAAATTCTCCTCACTTGACAAAACCTGACAATTCTTACAGACACTCTTTAAAATTAGTCATCATCCTGGCTGACACAGAACAGCAACACCATAGGATTGGTTCACTTTTAATTAAGCGCTGCATCATTATACTAGCAAGCATACTCACAGCACTAAGAGTTTTTGCATGTGGTAAGAGGTGAATAACTCTCTTCCACCTGCCCACAGCCCACTGACCTATCCAATATTACTGCAAGGCTCTGTGTGTCACTGAGAGGCTGAAACACAAGGTTTTGTCAAAGTGTCCTCTTTGCTGCTGGAATATCAAATACTCCAGGCACAGCTCTGAAGAAACCCACTCCCCAGGTGCACACGACCCTGTAGAGCCCACAGCTTCTCTCCCCTGGTGCTCTGACAGAGGAGCTGATGATTGCTGCAGCCAGAGGACACTCACACTCCGCCAGCTCCTCCACATCCGCAGCCAGAGGCGCAGGCTGGGCACAAGCACTGCTCCCTACAGCGGGACCGAGCTGCGTGGAGCAGTGGAACAGAACATCAGCACCCTGAGTGTCAGGACTGCACTGCCAACTGATTACTCTGTGGTCCTAGAGACTCCTAATTGCAATACTGAAACAACACCATCACAGGCTCCTACCGACTCCTGCATTCAGACAGCAGGAAAGGCAACAAAACAGTTTGTCTCTGTGTAATAAATTAAGCAAGCTTCTCTCTAGCAGTCCTGTTTTTGGTGATTTGATTAGGTACATGGATAGTACACTTAGTCTGCAATACTTGACCAAACAAGATTCAATCTGTGAGACGATTACTTTAAAACTAGTTTTGTAGGTGAGCAAAAGGTCATCAGAAATTCACCACCACAGATATGCTCCATCTCCCTCCCATCTACTGCACTATTTAGTGCTATCTGGTGTACTCATCTATTAAATGACAAATTATAGTACAGGGGAAAAAGGTACTTGCCAACAAAGGATCAAGCACTCTCGAGTTTGCTTTTTTTAGAATGCATCTTCCAACAAATGCGGGAAAATATTTAGAAGTATTATCCAAAGGTGCCTTTCAAATCGCACTAATATGCAGATTCCGAGTGCCCTGGCTGAACAGCTCCTACAAGAGCAATGCATTTATAAAAAAAGCCTTTAAAAAAAAAGGAGATTTAGAAGAGTTATAAGAAAGCCTTTTTGAAATAGTATAAAAATAAAGTAACATTGCTAGACTGTCTGTACACTCTTCATAAAAACATACTCAGTTTTCATTTTCGTAAGAAACCCTATAGAGCTCAAGAGAACAACAGAGATATTTATCATACTCTGCCCTTTAGAAATCAAAGTAAACCAATTATGCACAAGTTCTCTCTCATACTTGCATCTTAAGAAGAAAAAGATTAGGGAGAGGACAGTGACCTTTACAATTTCTCTTCCCACTCCTTTCTTTATTTTGCTTGTCCAGTCATACGCTACCTCTTTACATAATATCAAGTGCATCTGCAAATAGAAACACCTACATTTATCAAAACACCTACATTTATCAAAAAGCACAGATTAGAGCTACTGATACAGACACAGATCAGGTAATTTCTGTAATAAATCCTCTATGATCCTAACAAAAACCCCCAAGTTTAGACAGGGGCAAGGAAGAGATGGGCAGACCCAGTTCATGAGTTCTTCCTCAGCTCTTCCAGCTACATTCAATAAAATACACCAACAATTATGCAACAGCAGCAAAGCCCAGAAGAATAAGCTAGCACTCATCACATTTTCTTCCTTTGGTGTCGAGCTTCCTCCTACACATTACACACAAATTACAGGAGCAAAAAAGTCCGCCCTGAATCTATTTTGCAGGCTGAGTTTAAGTTCCTAATTACAAATGTTTTATGTCACTTCTTAGCCAAGAGATTACCCAAGCTCGGAAAAGGAAAAAATAAATAAACTAAAGAACTAAAACACACTTTCGACACAACTGAAGCAGGCCACTCCTGCCAATTAAGAGACAAGTAAACTTATTTATCCATTTACCCTCTTAAAGACGAACAAACCAACAAAAAACCCCCTCACCAACTACTATGCTAGACGAAAGAAAAATCTTTAATCTTTTCAATGAACCCATACTATTTACCTACTATCTTGTATTTACTTTTGCAAGGATAGAACACAACGAAGCCTACCTTTCACTTAGTTTTTTGGAATTGAAAAAAAAAAAAGATTCCAGAGCAGTGTCTCTTTCAGATGCACCACTGCAAGTCTTGGACACCAACTCTAATAAAGCAGTAAGTATTTCAGTTCTGAGTTAGTTGTGTCATACTCGATAAAAAACAGGGGACCTAGTGGCAATTTTTTGTAACTCTGTTAATCAGAAAAAAGACACACAGATTACCCTGTCTACATAGCTTGAAGCCAGAAAGATACACTCTCCAGGTTTCCTCTGCACGTGGTGATGAGCACTGATGTGGTTAAAGAAAGGACAAAGAAATAAGCTGTTCTTGCTAGTTCATAGCTTTCAGTATAAAACATGTTAACGCCTTTGTGTCGAATAAAATGCATTTAAACTAAAATTTCATACAAGCATTTGCTTAAAATCCTCCCCAAAAGCCATGCTTCATAGTGAAAAGCGAAAAGAAGGGCCTCCTTACCCGTACACCATCCCATAAAACACTTCTGCATAGCAGTCTGTAAATACTTCAAACAAATATACTAAGACATTTCAGGACTGTAAAACAAATGATTTCAAATTGTCAAGATACATCAGCAACACCAACCAACAGATGCTTCAGGAAGACTCTAGGATGTGCAGATCATGCTAAGACCACCTCCCAAGCAATAGGCAAAAGAAACCACACAGTTCTGCAGTCAGCAGTAGAACTACCCTGAGGAAATGGCTTTCAAAAGTTGTCACAGGACAATGAATTTTAACCAGCACATTCAGTATACACAGTGAATCCTCGAGGTCATTTGCTGTATGACTTTAACATCACCATTATGTCCATAAACTTTCCCATTTCCAATTAATAATACACACGACACCTTGAAAGTCAATCCTTCCCTCTGGAAGGCCTTTGTGCTTTAAGACATAAAGCAGACTTTTACAAGTGTACGTGCCACTGCAAACACTATGTGGACTTCTTTTAATGAGCAAACATATAAAAAGGTTTATAAACAGCGGATCTGGATAAGCTTGAGCTGTACCAGGCAAGGCAGTTTTGAAGCAGTGCAACGTTGCGACAGTTCTAGCCCGAGAGATCAGAGCCTAGCTTGCTGCTGCTGCTGCCACCATCTCCTGAAGAAGAACGGGAAGCTCACCTAGAGTATCCATAGAAACTTTGTGCATCTCGGAAAGGCACACGACAGGGTACCAAAAGCCACACTAGCACAGAGGCTTCAGCTCTTGTTGCCTAACAAGACTCCGTCTGGGTCAACACTGACTTTCTGACTAATCAGGAGTCTGACCAGACTCCAGAGCTGTGTGCTGCCATTCCTTGTTTTTCTTGTTTACACAAGACCTGCAGATGCAGCCTGGGCAGAAGAGAGGGAAAGAATTTTAGGAGGGCTGCTTATATTATGCACTCAGTAGATTCATTTCTTCCCTTTCCAAAGCACATACAAAGAATTGATGGCTGTTTGCTTGCACAAAGTGCAGTAGCCAGGATGAAAATCAGTGCATCTGAGGACAAGACCAGAGCCTTCCTTAATATTTCAGTTCAGTCCATCACCTTGATGAGCCTATGAATACTAAACGAGCAAAAACAAGTCCAATAATAACCGCAAAGCAAGCATGCAGAGGGAAAAACCCTACAGATACTGTAATTAGCACTGCTAACAGTAAATGAAGAGTCATACAGTTGAGAAATATTGCATATCATTACTTGAATGGAAGAGGTTCCCTCTGTTTCCCTCAGTTCTGAGACGGCAGAAAACAGTTGCTGCTGGAAGGAATAGAAGACCTACTCTTCTGACATGAGCTTCATGTCAAACTTCTTAGCCTTGTCTCCTGATGTTTCTAAGGGGAGATGATTTAGAGATACACAGACTTTATATAAGAAAAGTTAATTCTACCAGCTACGTGCACAGTACTAATCAACCCATTTTTGAAGGGATGTATCTTTTTCATGTAACACTAAAATAACATGATCGAGATACTAAGGAAAACTCGTATTTCTCATTTTACTAGGAAAAAATACTGATTGCAAAGCAGTAAGTTTCTAGCTATGATTTAAAAAATGCATACAGCATGTCAACCCAGAAACGCATCTGTGTAAGGAACCTGAAAGAAAAACATCCTGTATATCTACAATATTCAGATATTCCCCTATACAGCCCCATATGAAAACAGTCTCTTAACATATTAGTACTTTTTAAATTAATAAGATATTCTTACCTGTGTATCCTGCCCACCAGCCCCAGGAAGCCACCATAGCTAAAAGCCATTTAAATAACACTCCTTCGATATACCAGAAGCTTTTACTGTCCAATATTCGGAGAGGCTGCAGCATAATTAAATACAAGACGTAGGACGGAATAGCAACCAGGTTATTGGCGACCATAAAAGCGAACCTGAGGAGTGCTTTCAGGCAGGTATAGCCCACCCGCCGGGCCTGCTCTAGAGTCACGGCCATGCTCTTCACAGCGGAGGGCGCGGGACCGTCCTGTGGGCAGAGGGAGAACAAGGTGGCACAGGTAGCGCTCCCCGAGGGGGCGAGGCGCGGCTGTCCGCCAGCCCTGCCCCAGCCCGCCTCCGCCGTGAGTCACCGGGGCAGGCAGCGACCCCCGCCCCGGGGGCACGAAGGCTGCGGCGCGACCCTCCGGCCGGCACCGCCTCCGTCCCCGGGCTCCGGGGGACCCCAGCCCGCACTCCCGCCGGGGCACACACCCGTGCTCCCGGCCGCCCTCCATCTCCCCCTCCCCAAAACGGCGGCGGGCGCTACGGCGGCTGCCGGCGGCCTCTCCCCCGCTCCGGCTGACAGGAGCCCGGGGCCGCGGGGCGGGGAGGCAGCGGGCGGCG